>NC_034601.1:39382782-39495472 GCF_900095145.1 Mus pahari
GAACTCACTTTGTAGACCAGGCTGGCCTCGAACTCAGAAATCTGCCTGCCTCTGCCTCCCAAGTGCTGGGATTAAAGGTGTGCGCCACCACGCCCGGCTCTGAATTGTATTTTTAAAAAGCTGACGGGCTGGAAAGATGGCTCAGTGGTTATAAGTACTGACTGCTCTTCCTGAGTCCTGAGTTCAATTCCCTGCTTCCCTGCACCCACATGGTTGCTCACGAGCATATGTAGTGGGATCTAATGCCCTCCTCTGCTGTGTCTAAAGACAGAGACTATATATATATATATATATAATTTTTAAAAACAAACAAACAAACAAACAAACAAACAAGGCTGAGTAAACTGTGGGAGGGAAGCCAGTAGACAGTATTCTTCCTTGATCTCTACTTTAGTTCCTGTCTTCCGGTTCCTGCTTTGACTTTCTCCAGTGAGGAGAAAGTGGAGGGAACCCTTTCCAACCAAACCCTTTCCTCACTAAGTTGCCTTCTGTCATGATGACTGTCTCAGTGATCATAGACAGCAAATTAGGAAGCTCTGGAGTCAGAATGTTCTGGAAAGATAGGTGATAATGGAACATTTCTTTCTTTTTGTTTAAGCTAAGGAGGCAGGATTCACACTAAAGAGGTTGGGATCATCCAGGAATACCTTAGAAAAGAGGCCACACTGTGAAATCTGCTACCTACCGCCTATGGCAGTCGTCACTGGATCTATTAACCAATTATTTCCTTCTCCTTACTTCTGAGCACAAGAAGTAAGCACAAGTTTATGAAATGTCTTAGATTCCTATGATTGGGTGGAATGAACCCTTGTGGCTAGTTAAAGTCTATGATTATTATTTTTTAATTAAATTGATTAACTTATTTTTGGTGGTGCTCATATTATGTAAGTCCCCTATCACTGAGCCAAACCTCACCTGACATTTGATTTTTTTTTTTTTTTAGAAATGACGTGATGGTGGCTAGAGAGATGGCTCAGTGGTTAAGAGCACTCTGGATGCTCTTCCAGAGGTCCTGAGTTCAATTCCCAGCAACCACATGGTGGCTCATAAGCATCTACTGGTATGTCTGAAGACAGCTACAATGTACTCACATACATAAAATAAATAAATAAACAAATCTTAAAAAGAAAGAAAGAAATGACAAGTGACACTTTCAGGTTGCGTCTTGGAGCCTGAGAATTTCCAAGGCCTTATTTTCTCTTCAATACAATAGCCAGTAGCATTCAAGATGTCTATTCCATTTGATTGGTCCACCCCAAAGACTGCAATAAATAAAAATTCTTCTGACTTATGATGAATATGTGGGTAACTTCAATGAAAAGTAAGTCTTTGGATTTTGTTGTTGTTTGTTTTGTTTTGTTTTGTTTTGTTTTGTTTTGCGGGACAGGGTCTCTATGTAGCCTAGGCTGGCCTAGAGCTCACTGTGAAGACCAGGCTGGCCTCAAACTCACAGAGATCTGCCTGCTTCTGCCTCCTGAGTGCTGGGATTAAAGGCGTGTGCTGCTAGGCCCAGCTCAAATCTTTGTTCTAAGTCACTCAGTCTGGGGTCATTGGCTATAGCATTACCTAGACTATGCCGACTGATACGCTCAGATAGGGTTTTATGGGTCAAAGCCGCACAGATTTCCAACCTGTTCTAAGTGTGGTTAGTGTGAGGAACAAAGAAAGGGAGAGGGAGGAGAGGACTGAGAGAGGAGAAGGGGAATGCTAAGTTTTGCTTCTGTAAAAACCCTGTAGGAAACTGTTCTACTTTGAAATGGCATCAAGGAAGCATGCCACCTAAAAGTGTCTTGCTTGAGAGCAGGAGAGTTGGCTCAGAGGTTAGAAGCACTTGCTGAACGTAGAGAGATTCCCAGCTCTCATATGCTGATTCACTGGTGTCTGTAACATCAGTTCCTAGGAATCCAGTGCCCTCTTCTGGCCTCTGTGAGCCCCTGCAAGCTCGTGGTGCACATACCCGCACACAGGCAAAGCACTCATACACATAAAATAAAAAATTAATTAAACATTTAAAAGAAAATAAGGAGTGTGTTATTTAGTATCACTAGTACGTAGCAGGGCAACTATCACTAAATATTGTTGACAGTAAAATGTGTTGGTTTATTATTTTCTGAAAAATAAAATCTTTAGAAATACATACACTGGGGACATTTTATTTTAGTTTTGGAATTCAGTTTAGCCAAAATAAATATGACTTTTCCAGTTTGCTTTTTAAACATCGCTGGATTGATTCTTTGATTTTTCTCACCAGTTCAAGTTTCTAAAGAGTTGGGAAGGGTGTCTTAGTATACTAGCATACACGCATTTCAAAAATTAATAAAATCCTTACGACTTAAAATAGAGTGTTAAAGCACATTCATATTCAAATAAGGGTTTCCCCTTTTATCCCCTCTTAAAACAAGTAAATATTTCAGCCCAAACTTGAACTTAATCTGAAGACATGTTTTTCTGGCAGAGTGGAATGTGTTGCTGGGGGGTGGGGGGGATAGCTGGTAGTGACTCATCCTGCACATCAGTGGCCATGGGTCTTAGACAGGGCTTCCTGCCAGACTCCATCAGCCCAGAGGAAGGAGTAGGAGGTTGGAAGAGACCAGTTCTTCTCCCCGAGGAAGAGCCTAGGTTTGCAGGAAGGACTGCAAGATTGAATGCCTTTCCAGCTAATTCCAAAATGTTCCTTCTCCTTCTTGCTAGGAATTACTCCATTACTCCAGGCACCACTTGCCAGCAAGCCACCATTCCTGCCATCACCAGATAGTTTCTTGTGTGCAGGCACCAGATCTTATTCACACTTAACCCCCACCCAAGCTGCCACAGGGAGCCTGGGCACAGTGGAGGCTACCAACAGGGGTTTGGTAAACAAGTGATGCTTCAGCAACTGTGTCCATCGAGGAAGGCATTGTTCTTATGGCTGCTGTCCACCTACAGGCAGAGATACCTAACTTCTCTCCCGTCTACTTTCACCTCTTATTTGAGTCCTTGAGCACTGAACAAGCTTCTGTGCTGTTCAGTGAACAAGCTGTTGCGCTAGTCAGTTTCGTGTCAACTGGATCCAAAGTAGAGTCACCTTAGCAGAGGGAACCTTAGCTGAGAAAAATACCCTGTCTTAGTCAGTGTTCTATTGCTCTGAAGGGACGCAGTGACCACAGCAACTCTTACAAAGGAAAGCATTTAAGTGGGATGTGTTTGCAGTTACAGAGGTTTCGTCCATTATCCTCATGGTGGAGAACAGGATGGCGTGCAGGCAGACATGCTGCTGGAGAAGGAGCTGAGAGCTCTACCTTAGGATCCAAAGACAGCAGGAAGAGAGAAACATTGGGCCTGACTTGAGCATCTGAAACCCCAAAGCCCAGTGACAGTTGTCATCCAACAAGGCCACACCCACTCCAACAAGGCCACACCCTCCTAATCCTTTCGAAGAAGCACCCCTCCCTTACAACCAGCATTCAAATGTATGAGCCCATAGGGGCCATTCTATTCAAACAACCTCATTTCCCTACCAGATTAACCTATGGGCAAGCCTGTGGTGCATTTTCTTGATTGATGACTGATATAGAAGGACCCAGCTCATTGTGGTCATTGCCACCCCCGGGGCTGATGATCCGAGGTTCTAAAAGAAAGCAGGCTGAGCAAGCCATGAAGAGCAAGTCAGTAAGCAGCACTTCTTTATGGCTTCTCTATCTGTTCCTGCCTCTAGGTACCTGCCTTGAGCTCTTGGCCTGACTTCCCTGGACTTTAAAGGTATAAGATGAAATAAACTCTTTCCTCCCCAAATTGCCTTTGATCATTGGTGTTTTATCACAGCAATAGAAAACAAATAAGATGGCTGTCCTCGCTCAGGTGCAACAACTTTAAAAACAATGGTTATTCCTGTGCTTTTGATTTTTTTAAAAACAATAATCTATGCTTTTATTCATGTTTTCAAATATTTTTTACTATGGGAGAGCTCCATGGTAAATATACTCTTTTCCACATATGAAATTCCCTATACCATCCCTACATAAGACTAGTGTCAGTCCTTTAAGGCTCTCAAGGCAGACCCAATAGACTGACTGCTTTGAGCCTTGGACCATCCTGTGAGCACCGCCACCCTAGCCAACAGACACCTTTTGTTGGAGTTTTAGTGGAAGGATGCTATCCCTTCTTAGCAATCAGTTCACTCTGCCAACATGTCCACTGTGCCCACTGTGTGTCTCTCTGGTCCCTTTTAGCTGAAATGATGGCCTAAAGTGGGGCCTGCTTTGGGAGAAGAAGGGGGTCAGCTTGTGGTCATTGAAGTCTACTGAAGCTCGGTTGTCACTTGGAAAGCAGCTCACGCAGGAAGGGAAGACGGTTCTGAGTTTTCTAAATAATTTACACTCGAAGCAGAATGGGAGGAAACAATCAGGACACAGCAGAGCCTCTGAGAGTCTAGTCTTCACCAAGCATTTCCCATCAGTGGCATCACTGTGGCTACATCTTCCGCTTGGTTCTCAGACCTAGACAAGGGTCTTTACTCTCTCCGTAATGGCAAGGAGGAGGCTTGGTGAAGGCTAGACTCATGTGCAAACCTTTCATGAAGATGATGAGAGGAATGCTATATAGAGCCCCTCTGAAGGCAGAACTCTGGTTTGATGGCTGAAGCTACTTACCATTAAGAAGTTTGCACTTGGACCGGAGAGTCAGGGGCCTGGACTCCCAAGCTCCCAAGTCAGTGATGCAGCTCAGGTCTAGACATCAAGAACAACGGAATGGAACCACAGAAGTCACTTCACAAGTTTGTAAAAAGAACACAGAAAAGGAGCAGCAGAGTGCATGATAAAGACACATCTCCATGACTTCTTCGTGTTGTGGTCACAGGTATTATATTTTAAAAGAAACTACCATGTGTCCCATCTACTGCCATGGCAACTCATCAATGATTTTAAGTGCTCTGTCTCTTAGCTATTCCTTGGGGAGAAATTACCCCAACACAAATAACTGCATGCTTTGTTTACAGACCTCATCGTGTTTTTATACAAGACTTCTCAGCCAAAACTATTTGCCCCAGAGCTATTTAGAAATGTCTTATTTGAAGGCCTCACAAAAGACCGCCGACAGCTCCAGCCTCTTCTTTTATGACTGGGCCCATTAGTTGAAATGCTGCTAATATCATGCTCCTCTGTGTGAACTCACGCAGGCTCGCCTTTGGGAAGATGCAGTTTATGATTAGCACAGGGCAGCACAAGGTCACATGAAGCAAAACATGCGAGTACAAAAGAAAACAAAAACAAGTCATTATCTAATTTCGTGAGTCATTCCAGTCTTCGTCGACGCTTCCAGATATTGTCAGGATCTGACAAACACTCACGTGTGGAGTCTGTCTCAGTTCACAGAAGGATGTCGCCTGACTTTCCAGGTGAAAAGTCTAGTGTGAAAACAAGATGTGAGCTGGAAATAATGAAAGGAGTTTGTTGTGTTTTGTTAATATCTTTCCAAGAAATAGTTACAATAAGAGATAAAAACATTATTGAAACCTGGGCCCTGAAATGCCCAACAACGGGAAGGGAGAACCTGTAGCGACCATATCTAGAGGCTAGGCAAGGACCCTGGTTGGGGGAATGGGGCTACCCACTCATTTCCAAATTCTTAACCCAGAAGGGCTCCTGTCTAAAGGAAATACAGGGACAAAGTGTGAAGCAGAGACAGAAGAAAAAGCCATCCAGAGACTGCCCCACCTGGGGATCCATCCCATATACAGTCACCAAACCCAGACACTATTTTGGGTGCCAAGAAGTGGTTGCTGACAAGAGCCTGTTATAGCTGTCTCCCGAGAGGCTCTTCCAGAGCCTGACAGATACAGAGCTGGATGCTTGCAGACAACCATTGGACTTAGGACGGGGTCCCCAATGGAGGAGTTAAAGAAAACACTGAAGGTGCTGAACAGGTTTGCAACCCTATAGGAAGAACAACAATATCAACCAACCAGACCTCCAGAGCTCCCAAGGACTAAACCACCGACCAAAGAGTACACATGGTTCCAGCTGCATATGGGGCAGAGGATGGCATTGTCTGGCATCAATAGGGGGAAAAGCCCTTGGTCCTGTGAAGGCTCCATTCTCTAGTGTAGAGGAATTCGGGGGCAGGGAGGCAGGAGTGGGTGGGTGGGAGTGGGAGCACCCTCATAGAAGCATGGGGAGGAGGGATGGAAGAGGGGGATTGTGGAGGAGAAACCAGGAAAGGGGATAACATTCGAAATGTAAATAAAGAAAATATCCAATAAAAGAAAACAAACAAACAAACAAACAAACAAAAAACCCTGGGTGTACTGGTGCATGCCTTATAGACCAGCACTCAGGAGGCAGAGGCAGTCAGATCTCTGAGTTCAATGCCACCCTAGTCTACAAATCGAGTTCTAGGACAAACAGCACAGACACGGAGAAACCCTTGTGGGTCTTGAAAAAAATAAAGGAAGAAAATAGAAAAGAAGAAAGAGAAAGCTTGCAGAGCTGGGCAGTGGTGGTCTACACCTTTAGTCCTAGCACGCCAGAGGCAGACACAAGCAGATCTCTGAGTTTGAGGCCAGCCTATGGAGTGAGTTCCAGGACAGCCTGGGCTACACAGAAAAAGCCTGCCTCAATCAATCAACCAACCAATCAATCAATCAATCAATCAATAACTGTTGAGTAGTCATGACCAATAGATGGGAGGCATTGTTTCTCCTTTTAAAATATAAAATCTCTGGCTACAACCCATGGAGCCTATGGAGATATGTCTTTTCCTTGAGTTCAGCCATAGTTCCTCTCTATGTTGATCGTCTGACTTGAGTTTTATTGTTACTTATGAGTTACATGACTTCTGTCATTCCATGTTGTTGTTCTTGACCTCTCCCCGGGGAGCTAACTCCCATCACTGCCACCCCAAGGACATCAACCACACTGTTGCTGAAGCTGACCCTGTTCTTTGGGGGGGGGGTATCATGTAAGGATAAAATGCAACCACAGAAAACGCAGTCTTGCTTTTCACCCTTATAAAATAGGATTATTTGTCGTCTCAATTTACTTACAAGATTGATATCAGAATATGAAAATTTAAAGGCAACTCTGCCTGGCCAGACATGCTGTATTAGTGTATGGCACCAAGCACTGCTAAGGCTATGCTGTACTGAGATACATACGTTTCTTCAGACCTGGGAAAGGTTTTGTGCAGAAGTCCATGCAAAGTTTCATTTCGATTTTCTTCCAAGTATTCTGGTTATTGTGACGATTAATCTTCCGTGTCAGCTTGACTGGATTTAGAATCATCATTGACAAATACTTCTGGGTTTGTCTGTGAACGTTTCCCAAAAAGGGTTAAACTGAACTGGGAAGACCCATCCTTAATGTGGGCGGCACCATCCCCTAGGCTGGGATCCTGGACCGACTGAAACAGAGAAAGTGACCTGAGGGATAGCATTCTCTCTGTGCCTCCTGAATATGGATTCAATGTGACCAGCCACCCCACACTGTTGCCTCCATGCTTTCCCCACCAGGATGGACTATACTCTGAGAGCCAATATAAACTCTTTCTCCCTTAAACCACTTTTCGCCAGACATTTTTGTCTCAACAAGAAGTGTGAAAAACACATTAATTAAAAAAAAAAAAAAAAAAAAAAAAAAAAAAGATGAACATACCAAGTACCTGGCCCATAAAGCACTGTCAAATGGAGATCTTGTTTGATCATATCAGATCTAACTCTTCAGTGCTTTGTCATGTGTCTTCTTTCTCCGTTTTCCTTTGAAATCTGTGACTTCACAGTCGTGTGTGTGTGTGTGTGTGTGTGTGTGTGTGTGTGTGTGCACAGCCTCCCTCTCTGCTGGAGTCCTAGTGGGCTCATGCCTCCACAGCAGCTTGCCTGCATTGCCAAGAGAAGCTTTGATTTTCTTTGTTCTTCCAGCATCCCTGGCTGATTAAGTCAGAGGCTTGGCCTAGGTTTTGTTGGCTGGTGAATGGAGCCTCTTCATTGCTCACTGGAGTGCAGGATCATTGATACTTCCTCCCCTGCCTCCCCCCTCCCTCTCCCAGTGTGATTGAGCTGATGGGTTAATCCTGTTGTGTACTTGGAAGTCTTATAGGCACAAGTGCAAGCTGGGGGTAGAAAAAGAAGTCTAGGGCTGGGAAGGACTATGGAGATCTTTCTTCCTTTAGTCTAATCTCTGCATTTTACTTAATTGGGCTTAATTGGGGCCCAGGGCAGAACAGTTAAAAGGTCTGGCCCACATCTTGGAAGGGGTTAGAGGGAGCCTTGACTGGACTTTCTAGTCTTCTTAGAAGAAAGGCCGCAAGAGCCCTGATTGCTTTGGTATTGAATAATAACACTGCATCTAGACATTGAGCAGAAGCCTGGGCTCTAACCACAGGGCTCCGAGACTCCATATCAGCACAGAACAATAAGACACCATGTCTGGATGTACAAGGGGGTAATTTCTGACCCCAACGCAACAGTATCACTGCATCTAGGCACACTTGTCACACTATTAAAACAAAACGCAAAACTTGATGATAGAAATCATGAGTCTCAGGGATCATCAAAGAGATCTGGAGTACTTTCTAATAAGTCAGAGAGCTGTTGGCCTTCATCCTCCAACCTCATACCTATACCCCAAGCCCTTAGGTCTGTGAACTATCTGATACTTCTTCTTAGAGACAGTTTGTAGCATTCCTTACTTCTTGATGCCGTACATGTGTGTGTTGCTTCTCATTCCTTAGGACAGAGAATGTTGGTTCATTGATCTATCCCTCTCTGATGCTGTCCACATTATGCTAAACACTCAAACAATAAAAATAGTGGATAAATAAAAACTACCTTCCTGTGTGTCACCACTGAAGAGAAAAAAGTGTACCTTAGATACCACGGGAAGGGAAGGACCCCCGGTCCAACTAAATTAATGCTGCATCTTCTGGATCCTTGGTCTCTTTCTGACACAATTCTCTTCCTCGAGGATCCCCCGAACCCCAGTCTCTGCTTTCCTTTCTTTCTCAAAACGGGCTCTTTATCTTCTCAGTGGAGGATCAATAGCCAATAGCTAGGACAGATTGTTATAAACTTGAAAGTTCATAGCCTGAGACTGCCATGCTTTTCAAAATGGAATTCGTGGGAAACATTGACCTTAAGTCTGGCATGATGAACAGAAAACAGCCAGAAGCCACAGTAATAAAGCCACAGTAATAAAGGATGCTAAAGAGAAATGAGCTAAAAGGTAGAAAAAAAAAAAAAAACAGGCTCATGCTTTGGTTGACTTTAACCATTTAAATTGGCAATGCACTTTGAAATGCTATTTAATGATACACGGAGACTTAAGAGCACTTCAACTATTAGATCTAAACATTTTACTATTATAAAATTTATTCTAAGAAAGATTTAAGCAAAAGAAATTTATCAAAATACTCTTTTTAGCATTTTGCTTTTGGGAATAAAAGCCTTACTGAAACCCAGCATGAGGTATGTACAGATGTCAGCAGCGGAACTGCTACTGGTTGTGGGGACGTAGGTCCAAACTTTAACAACTCCAATTTTTCTGTTTCTTTTCCTGTGAAATTCTATTTCTTTCAAAAGAGCACCCACTTCCTTAGGCTGTGAAGATTAACAATTATTGCAGAGAGAGCCCAGGGACACAGTGCCTACCTGCTAAAATTTCAATAGGAAACTTTACACTTCAGTCTTGGCCCACAAATATTGGAAGTTCCATGGAGAGGTACAAGGCCCAGTTACAAGTTCACATTTTCTCTCAGTGTGGGTTTTGGATCCAATTCTAAAGGAGCCCTTCCTGAAAGTCCTTCCGCCTAGGGCTTGCTTCAGCTCTTCTTCCCCAATTAACCAAAAATGACTTGGCTTTGAAGAAAAGGGTGGCTAATCCCCTTCTTTCAACTGTTTTGTCGATTCTGTGGAGGGAGGAGAACTGTGGGTGGAGGGGAGAGTGAGGAGGTAAGGAGAATCCAATTAATGAGACCATTTTTTTCTTCCCTCTGGCTTTTGAGTTGTTTCTGAACTTCTTTTTAACTGTGGAGCGGTCAACGATTTTACCTGCTCCCTTTCTCTCTCTCAAGTCCCGACTCAATACTGTGGACCACAAAAGATCAGATATGATGCCACCGAGTCCCACAGGTCTGGAACCCCTTAAACAGGGGTGGGGAGTTTTTGTGGGTTGGGGAACAGTGGCTAATTGGAGCAAGTCTGAGCCATCATTAGCAAGTGCTCTGATCTGGGACCTTGAAAAATGAATATATTGCTTCTACTCACAAGGTTTTAACGTTTTATGTTCAGGCCCGCTCCTCTCTCCATTCCTGCTGACTCACCTGCTGCAGACTGGGGTTTTCCTTTTATTAACTGTTCGTGGGATGGTAAGTTGACCCTGGCTCTTTATCTATTTGGTCTTGTTGTTGGCAAAGGTGTGTGTGTGTGTGTGTGTGTGTGTGTGTGTGTGTGTGTGTGTGTCTCATACAGACAGTGAGGTTCTTTGGGTTATCCTTGGCACTTTGCAATTCATGCCCATAAACAAGTTTACCTGCACAATGCTTGGGGTACAGCTACTGTGTTTTGAATGTCTATATTAGTATAACTGAGAGTATAACTCAAGAGAACAACCTTCCAAGAGAGACTTACGTTTCAGTTCTAAGGGTTTCTAGGGTGCTATTTATTGCTCTGCACATGAATGGAAGAAGTGGCTACCCGATGCAAGGATTGCAATTACACCCTTACAAGGTCCAGACTATTTAAGCAAACATTCAAGCTCACATTAGAACAAGTATTGTTTTTTTTCTCTGTGCTCTGCCTCCTCCCCGGCCAAAGCATTAAACATTACCTGTTACAATTGATTGTTATACATCATATTCCTGTAAAAAAAAAAAAAATCAGGCAGAAGGAATTCAGATGTTCATAGGTCCTCAGGCTTGTGGGCTTCTGCCTAGTGTCTTGGGACCTGGAGCTGGGACGTGGTTAGATATAGGGACAGTGGTGAAGCTGCTCTAAGATCCTCCCTATGCATGCTCCACAGCCGCTGCTTTCTACTTCTGGTATCCAAGAGAGTAGGGGTTTTTCATATGAACCCATGGCTGCCATTTCTTGGTTACCAGCGGGAAGAAAATCTATTGCAGTGGTTAGGGCACAGTTTCTTCAGCCAATCAGTCTTGGGGATGGTTGCCAGCTCTGACACACACTTACTGTATGACCTTGGCCATTGTTAGTCTTTGACCCTCACTTTTTTCATGTATACAATGCAGGCCTGGCTTGCCATGGAGACAGCATTGGGTAGGCGAATTTCTGAGTTCAAGGCCAGCCTGGTCTACAGAGTGAGTTCCAGGACAGCCAGGGTTACACAGAGAAACCCAGTCTCGAAAAAACAAAAAACAAAAACAAAAACAAAACAAAAATCTCAGAAGGAGATGCAAACATGGGCTATAAAAGCATTTCTTGCCGGGCGTGATGGCACACGCCTTTAATCCCAGCACTCAGGAGGCAGAGACAGGCGGATTTCTGAGTTCGAGGCCAGCCTGGTCTACAAAGTGAGTTCCAGGACAGCCAGGGCTACACAGAGAAACCCAGTCTCGAAATAAACAAGCAAACAAACAAAAAATTCTTCTTTGTCTCATAGGAATAGAGCAGATGTCATTCCCCACATCAAACCTGAGATCTTGTTTGTCTTTTTAAAAGTTTTAAAATGGTAGTGGGGTGTGTGTGTGTGTGTGTGTGTGTGTGTACCAGGGTGTAGGTGTCCATGGAGATCAGAAGGTGTCAGATCCGCTGTAGCTGGGGTTACAGGTGGTTGTAAGATGCTTGACATGGGTGCTGGGAACCAAACTTAAGTCCTCTGTGAGGGTAGTACTTGATCTTAACCAATGAGCCAGCATTTCTCCAGGCCCAAGCCTCGTTTGTCTGTTTTCTGAGATCATAAGTTGCTCGCAGTTTAGGATTTTATAAACTTGTAACAAAATTCTGTGGGAATTTGTGCAGTGTATAAGTTAGTCATACATTCTCACAAAAGGGAAATAATCTATAGAGAGCAATTACAAAGCCAGTCGATATCCCAGCTTTTTCTTGATCCTGAACTTCAGGTAGCTGGGGCCATATCTTTCAGTAGGACTTTTTTTTTTTTTTTTTTTTTTTGAGCACTTTGAGGGTAAGAAAATTTATAGAATCCTTAGAGAAATGCTCAAGAAGACCTGAGCCACTCTTACAAAGACACTTCATTTCTAGGCGATCTAACCATTCTTGCCTTTACTATGATTTTTGGAGCACTGGAACCCCCAAGAAGATCTTGAAAAACAACCTCAAAAGGAAATAAGAGGGACCCCAAGTCAAGACTACAATAGAAATGGAGGTGCTGAGCAAGTGTTCCTTCATGACTTCAGTTGGTGCTTTCACAGTTGTTTTTTTTTTACTATAACTCATAAAAATCCATCATTTTACAGCGTACAAGTCGACAAATTCTAGAACATTCACAAAGCCCAGACACTCACCATTACTGTCTAATTCTAAATGCTTCATTCCCCCAGAAGGAACACTATACTCATTAGCAGTCTAGTTGGCTCGGATGTAGGCTTGCCTCAAAGAGACCTTGTTATTCATCCATTCACTCAGCAAACATTTACTGCTCCCTTGCCAAGGTTGCAGGCTTGGCATAATTTACCTCTCCCCTTTCCACAGAGGCGTGATCAGCCCCTGAGTGCTGAGGAGCACCTGAAGGGTTCTATAAAGTCTGCAGGTGTGAGATGGTTGGAGGCAGGGGTGGGCCGTCTATCAATGGCCCAGTGAAAGGAAGGAGGATTGGGGCTGACAGAAAGTATACAGTGTGGCTGTATGTTCTTTGGGAACGTTTTTTTTTTTTTTTTTAATTTTTTATTTTATTTTATTTTATTTTTTTTAGGCGTCGTTACCTCCCTATAGGAGGTGTTTGCCAGGAAACTAAACCTTGGACATTTTTTAACTCCCACACCCCACTCCCGTGCTTCCTGCTCAGTCTGTGCCTAAGTACACTGTTCCTGCCGTTTTCATTTCCTTACCATTTTCCTCACATAGTTCTCTTTGGCCTTTTCCAATTCTTTCTCTACTTGGATCCTTGACACCTCTCTGTCTCTCTCTGTCTCTGTCTCTGTCTCTCTCTCTCATACACACACACACACACACACACACACACACACACACACACACCATCTTTTATTGTTCTTTCTTTTTCTCTCCTTATTCCTAATGCCAAGGACGATTAGATTGGAATGAGAGAGAGGGGACCTTTTAGGGTCAAGAAAGAAAGCAGTCCTCCTGTGCGCATGCGCTGAAGTTCAGCCCCTCTTTCCGCCCTTCTTTTCATCACATTAGAACAAACTTGCTTCTTTTAGGCTTTTATTGTGAACCACACACTGCACAGAATTGTTTTTCCGCAACCATCCAACAAGGTGAATGCTATCATGATCTCCAAATTACAAAATTGCAAATTCGAGCCTTGGAGTGACTGAATCACTTGTTGAATATCATAAGCTAATAAATGATGGTAAGTCACCCCAAGACAACCCTGTTTGACGTCAGCACATGAGTGGTAACTTTATAAGGCTTTACTTTGCTCTGTGTGTGTGTGTGTGTGTGTGTGTGTGTGTGGCGCGCGCGTGTTTCCCTCTTTAGCTAGTGCTGTTTCTCGACCCGGAGTCAGCCTGCAGTTTGACTGGCTTTTTTCCAGGTTTAGCAAATGGGGATCCTTGGCCTGCCTATGCTCAGACCTCTATGGAGCATTGTAATTGCTGGTAAGAGGCAATAAAATCTTAACAGTCTCCAGAAAGGAGGGCTGTAAATTCTTCTGAAGCCCACTTGGGGTGTAAAGGTTCACGCCTCCTCCTCTTTTTCCTCTACCCCCCCTCTCCATTAACTGCCCCCAGATTTCATGAAAGGGGCCATGCATTAACACAGGGCCCCACGTCCCAGCAGCCTCCAGCTGTAGCCAGGTTTATGTTTCATACTTTAAAAAGAGAGAGAAAATCAACTTTTTTCAGGAATGTAGACACGTGGCCTATTCTTTGGGGTTGGCAGGGAGCTGAGGATGGGGGTGGGAGGGAGGGGGGAGCTGGGGGTGAGAGAAGAGGCTGAGGGAAATGGCTAAGTACAGAACCAAAGAATAACAGGGAAATGTTTGCAAAATAATATTCATGGGAGTTTGGGGACTTTTTTCTTTTTTCTCGAATATTCACATTGTTACCTAGGTCTTGATGAGCCAGCAGTAGTCTTTGCAAAATTCATTGGTTGTTTGGAAGCAAGCTAGAAAGAAAATAGTAGTAGAGATTTGAGAAGAGGAGAGCTCACCTCAGGGAGCAAGTAAGCACGTCTTAGGACATGTGAAAGGGTGACAGATGGCCCCCTCTAGAATCTCCTGCTCTAGCAATGATTAGATGACATTTAGACAGAATTAGAACCTTCAACTGGGGGGAAATGACCACTGGGACGGACAGGGAGGAGGCATGTGACCTAAGCTGTAGCCATCACAACACAGCAAAGATGCTGTGACTTAGTTTGTGACTTAGTTTCCCAGGATGGAAGGCTACAGGGTGGAGACTTAGAGGAGAATGGAGGGCCAGGCCCCAGAGTGGGTGGGTCCGAGTGGAACTGGGGCTTTGATGGAAAGAACAGAAAGGTTTTCTGTGTCCTGTGAGATGCAGCGCAATGTGTCTTTGTCCAATCTCACCTCCCTCCCAGCTCCTACACCCTTGTGCATTTCGCAGGAAAGAGGGTCTAAGTCAGATTTCTTGACCAAAAGGAGGCTAGGGTAGAGTTAGCTTAGACTCCAGAAATGGCAAGGATTTGTTTCTTTAATTCACTTCTAATACCTGTGTGCTCAAAACTGAAGCACCAGCAGGAGATGACAACAACTAGGCCTAGTGTGTGTGTGTGCGCGCGCGTACAAGTTCCGTATATGTGTGTGTGGAAAGAAGAGGAAGTGAATAATGTATATTCCAATGGTTTGCTGAACCCCAAATCCCAAATTTGAGTGAAGAATTGAAAAGGGGAGGGAATCATACTTCCTTCTTACCTGTCTCTGACTTGTCTTTCTGTCTGTCTATCACTCCTGCTCCCTTCCCTTCTCTCTCCCTCCCCACTTCCCCTCTTCAGAGTGTAGGTGAGTGCCTAGCCCCGAGAGGTTTGCTGAAGGTGACACTGTGCTGTAGGCTTCGCTAGCATGCACAGACAATTAATTACAAAGACCAGGGGTCCTTCTCTGGCCTTCTTCTGTCTTGCTGCAAGAGAGGGGGACATGAAAGGCTTCTCTCACCTACCCCTCCTGAAAGAATCCATAAGACTTCCACGGGAGAGATAACTGGCTCTGTGCCCGGAGAAAAGAAATAGAATCTGGAAGCCAGCAGAAGAACCTGACCGAGCAGGCCAGGCTGGTGTCACCCAGCTTGAACCATTAGACCATAATCCAGGCACATTCCTTATTAAATACAAATATTCAGATGATTTCCCATGAGTGTTGGGTCTTCATTTCTAAAAGCCCGTGTGCCACATAATGCCCAAGTTCAATTTATTGGACTTTTTTCTTTTCAATCTGCTTTTTGTTATATGCTATCAGTAGTGGCTTTACTTCACCTCCTTCCCCTTGTTTCCTTCCTTCCTTCCTTCCTTCCTTCCTTCCTTCCTTCCTTCTTTCCTTCCTTCCCTCCCTCCCTTCCTTTCCTCCCTCCCTTCCTTCCTTCCTTCCTTCCTTCCTTCCTTCCTTCCTTCCTTCCTTCCTTCCTTCTTTCCTTCCTTCCATGTTGGGTATTGGATCCTTAAAAGCAAAACAGGGCAATAACTATACCTTCCGGCTCTCTTTAAATTACTTTTACACACATGATTTTCAGCCTTTTTAAATTTTTATGTTTATTTATGTATGTATCTGTGTGCACGGGTGCTGTATGTACTCAGGTGCCCATGGAGGAAAGAAGACAGCGTCCGATCCCCTGGAGCTGGAGTTAGTCAGTCACGATTGGATGTGTGCATGCTGGGAACAGAACCTGGTTCTTCTGGAAGAGTAGTAATGCTCTAACCACTGAACAATCTCACCAGCCCCAACCAACTCCAGGTGGTCTCTCTCTTCTCTGGCCCTTAGACAGCCTTGTCGAAGGAGAAGAAAATGCCAGACTCCCTGATGGCGCCTCAGAGCCACACAGCTGGGTCTGTTCTTCTCTATGCTCTCCCTGACAAGGCGACCGTCTATACAAAGCCTGAGTCAGGATGTGCGGGTTCTCTGTTTTTGCTAACAGAGGGTTTCAATGCCATTGGCTGGAGTCTCATGATCAAATGGGATCGGAGGTTCCTCTGGGCCTTAGAGTCTGGGAGTGTGAGGGGACAAGAGGCTAGAGGTAGGAGAGAAGGAAGTTGCCCCGGGTTCTGGGCTGTAGTGAGATGCTGTCTGTGACAAATGTAACAGTTACTATTGGATGCCCTTCATCTGCTGGTCACTCCAGATTCAATCCTTTCCTATTTCCTTGCTTCCCACAGCCCATCTCATACCTTTGTGACAGCACACGTCCAGCCTCTTTGGTTGCCACAAACCGTTTGCATTCTGAGCAGCCCCTTGCTGCTCTCCAAGGCTTTGACCTCCTCCTCTTCACCGACCTCAGTGGTTCTACAACTGCTATCATATGGCTCAGAGCCTCCAGAAGCTTTAAGATACAGGCTTCTAGGTCCCACCCTAGTGTCTAGAGGCTCACTAACTCTGGAGTAGGGGGTGGATTTGCATGTTTAGAGTTCGGAGAGGGTGCTGGTTGAAAAGACTAAGTCAGATCCATGGGTCATCTTTGCTTCAGACTCCCTCATTGCAAGCACATCCTACCATTTATTTGGCTTCGTTCCTGTCAAGCTTGTTGGATGCTTTAATGGTCTTCACAGCATCCCTGTGATGAAGGCACTGCTAATAGTCTTATTCCAAGAGGGAAAAATGAGGAAGAGAGCTTATGTATCTTGTGGAATGTAAATGATGGAGCCGGTCATCGCTGACTCCAAAGCTTAGGCTTTAATGACTCTACCATGCCCGTATTAACTGCTAAAGGCCTCCACTCTGTCTGCACTAGACAATGCATGTCTTAGAATTGTTGGATTTTGTGAGCCTGGTGTAATTTCCTTCTGTACCAACCTCTCCCAGATTTCTCTTGGCTGCTGGCTAAACACCTTAAGAGGAAACAGACATTTCATATCCACCAAGACTTTCAGACCTTTGCAGAGAAAGTTTAGTCTGACTTGGGAAAGAAACCCAAAGATGGAAATTTCTTAAAGAGAGGCAATTCTACTGTTTCCAGTAGTGGATGGTAATACAAATGAATGGTGGAAGGAACAGATCCAAGAATTCCTCTCAGACTTCACAAGTAAACAAACGCGGCTCATCTACATAGAAGCAACGGTGTCTCAGATTAGAGGCTGACCATACATAAGAACTTTGCCCTGATTCTTAGGAGTCCGATAAGGGTTACAGTCCTGTGTTTGGATTATACAAGTACTGGGAGCATCCTGACTCCCTGACTCACAGAGCTTGGTTTCTAGACCCAGACTTTGGACTCTCAGGAGAGACTTGGAATCTGAAACCCAAAGTGATGGGTGGGAACAAAATTCAGTGCATACCAGGCAGCCTTAGGTTTGCTTTGTCTTTTCCTTCTTCCCTCTCCCTCCCCTTCCCCCTCCCCTTTCCCACCCTCTCCTCCCCTTCCCCTTCCCCTTCCCTCCCCTCCTCTCCCCTCCCTTCCCATCCCTCCCCTTTTCCTTTGTTTTTGAGACAAGGTTTCTCTGTGTAGCCCCGGCTATCCTGGAACTCAATCTGTAGACCAGGCTGGCCTTGAACTCAGAAATTCTTCTGCCTCTGCCTCCAGGATTCTAGGATTAAAGGCATGCACCACCACTGCCTGGCTAAGGTTTGATGTTCAATAAAATCAGCATATTGATCAGGTGATTTCTCTCTGCAGGGGTTGCTACACTAACTGGAAGTTTACACAAGATAGTTGTTGTGGTTGTTGCTGCTGCTTCTTTGTTTTATTTTGTTCCCCTCCAGAAACTTTAGAAGAGTCCACTTGTAAAATTCAGGGGATCTCAAACATAAAAATGTTCTTGTTCTTAAACTGATTCCCCTCTCTCTTTCTTGGACCACTGTTTGGTTTGACATTAATTCTATGTTTTAGGCTTTAGGAAGCTCTGAAGGCTGTGGGGAGGGAATGGGGCTTTTGGAAAGTGAGGCCAGTCTTTGAAAATTTGCCCACCAGAGTCCTCAGACACTCCAGTGGTTCCTATGCTAGTTCCACGTCAGACTCCCTTGTACTCTAGTCCAAAATGTCAATTTCCCAGGTTCTTTTAGAGACCACTTCAGAACCCTGACATCAGCATGCAAAAACAAACAGAGGCAAACAAAACCAGCTCCTGGGGTGCTTTCCCTGTGGCAGGGTGGCGTGGAAAACCACGATGATGAGGGCTCTGCCGAGCAACCCAGGAAAGAGTATATTTAGCTAAGGGTAAGAAAAAAAAAGTAAGGACACATCAAATGTGTGGGTGTTTGTCCCTTCCTAATTAGAGTGAACTGTGGGTAGACAACCCTAGGATTTAGAGGACACGTGTTAGCCAGCTAGCACAGCCCAGGCCAGCCTAGAATGGCCTGGCTTCACCCTCTCTCCACCTTGTGTGAAGGGTCACTGCCAGGTCATCTCTTTGGCTGTTGGCCTAAGAAACCCCAGACAAGGGAGTCCCATTCACTCCCTCTGGGCTTTTCCAGGCAGGGTGGTCAGCCTTCTGTCCCAGGCTGCTCCTTGGCTGCTAGAACCGGGCCACTTCCCTAGTCCCGGCAGCGCAGCAGCGCGGTGGAGTCTGAGCTTTTTCCCTTCGGCTTTCCTTCCAGGGCCGCTGGCTTTTTCTCTTTGCTTTCATTTTTCTCTTTTCTTTAAGAAGCTTCAAGGGAACTTCAAAGCCGGTCCTTGAAAATTAGGCCTTTCTAATCGTGGAAAGGTGTCTCTACAGGGCCTGAGCTGAAGTTTGTCTGGAGCCTTTCATCTATCAGCGTCTCCTCTTCCTTCTTCACACTCTTTCTGGACTCTGATCCACTCTCCTCCTTCCTCGATGCTCTTCCCCACCCCCGCGCGCGCCCCCCATGGTCTCCATCCTTGGAGCCCACGAGTAAAGAAGAAGGGCTTGGTCCGAGGGCCAGAGAGGGGGAGGGGGAAAAGCCCTGGGCTCCCATGCTGGGCCCAAGGAGACTGTGAGAAAGCCCCTCTCCATCTGCAACCCAGCCCGGTGGGAGTCAATTAATTCTGAATAACCTAAAACGACAGAGGTATTTGCATTCGCAACCTGACTGATGACCGTATAAAATTGATTTATGAATTAAAGTGCTTCCCCTCCCTTTATCCCCGATTCAGTCTGTAATTGATTATACGTGCTGCAGCGAAATTAAATAAAAGAAAATTAAAAAGAAAAGAAAGGGAGAAGTGAAAAAAAAGAGAGAGGCCCTTGCTCTGCAGTCCAGCCTTCTCAGGGTTCCCCACGACCAGCGAGTCTAGTCTCCACTTAACAGTTTTTTTATTTAAAAAGTTACTTCCAACTTTATTTCGATCCCCCGCCCCCACCTCAACTCCCACCCGGCCCCGGGGCCTGGCTCCACCACGGTTAGCATTTTCTTTCCCAGCTTCCTCCTGTCTGAACATTTGGGATAGAGCAAGGCTCTATCTGGTAGAATTGCATCTAGAAAAAAAATGTGAGAGGTGAGCATAGACGGATGCCTTCGGTGTCTGCCTCCTCGCTCTGCATTGTGTCTTTCACTTTGTCCCTTGCTTTTGTGGCTCCTTCCTTTCGCTTTTGACTGCTAGCCACTCTAACTGGTCATCGTCAGAATTCCCTTGTAGCAAGTTCTATTATGTATTCTTAGCAAGAATCACACCGATGGGATGGTAAACATTTTAATGGCTAACCCCTTACTGTAGAGTTTTCCCACAGGAAATCAAGTGTTTGTATCAAGGATAGACGTCTAATTATAAAAATCTCAAGGTGCTTTTAGCCAAAGGAGGAGTGTTTTCTTAATAAGGGGGTGGGGGTGGGGAGGGAGTGTTAAGCAAAGAAGAAGATGACTCCAATTCAAACCACCTAGAGAACAGAAGAGCAGGCTTTGAAACCAGGGACCTGAACGGTACTACCTTTGGGTCCCTAGTATGTCACTTTTCTTTTCTTTGCATGGCTATTTAAGACAGAGGGCTGTTAAACTGGACATGACATATATGAATCCCCTCCAAGTACAACTCACTAAAAATCACAATGGAGCCTACTTCCTTTCTCATTCTAACTTTGAAAAAAAAAAAGGCAGTACTGACTCCAGAGGGTGCTGGCAATAATGCGATTAGTGGCTGTCTCCTACCCCAAACTCAACATTGCTGTTTGAGCAGTACATGGAGAGCTGTCTGTCATGGCAAGCTAGATGTAGAGAGTGTGCTGTCTTCTTTGCCTCAGTCGTCTCAGAGGTCCTGGTGTCTAGAATGGGCTCACACACTTACCCCACAGTGTTCTTTTGTCTTTCAGTCTCCCACCTCCGAGGTGTGACTCCCTAGTTCCTGGTACTCATTTCCTTACCTTGGTCCTTCCTTCCATACCCTTTACTGTCCTTGTGGGTCCAGTGTTGATTCTGTTCCTCTAAGGTCTGATGAGCAGGTCCGTGGGAAATCACACACTAAGTGCTGTTAGCCACAGTTTACAGAGAGCTCAACAGAGCAGGAGGTGGTTGGTCAGGCCTGGCTGGAGAAAGGTCGCTTTGTTGATACTTGGCACGAAATCTGTCTCCTCAATAAGGGGCTCTTCTGAGAAGAGACCCCTGAGCAGGCACGTAAAGATGCAATTCTATAAGAACTGTAAAAATTGGAGTCTCTTCAGAGGATGATTCAAGAACGGAGTCTGTGCTGAGAAAATTCTTAGTAGGTGTTATGGCAGTACAGGCAGAGAAAGAGCTAGCCTGTGGAAGAGGCGTCTTGGCGTCTTGGAATCCTCTACCCATCTCAGCAGAGCTGAAGTGCTGCCTACTTGATGTAAGGTTAGGCAGCATGAGAATTCACATAGTCTAGTTCACCCATGCAATGTCTTTGTGGAAATGCAGAAGAGAGAGGAAACACCAAGCTTTGCCTTAGGTGTTTAGGATCATTGAAGAGAATAAAAAACCCAAGAGCAATCTGTAAGAGTATCTGTATACTGAGGTACTGTGTACTGAGGTACTAGGTCCTGGAGTACTGAGTATTAAAGCACTGGGTATTAGGGTACTGAGTACTGAACTGCGAACAGAAACATAAGGCCATAGTAAGAGAGAAATCTGCCTCCATGCCTTTGCTAGTAGGAAACCCCACATTCATAGACAAGAAACACACACACACACACACACACACACGTTCTGTGTTTATAGAGATCCAGAACATGACATTAATAGAGAGAAAAACTAGTACAAGAGACATAAAATGGATGACTCTGATTTCTAACAACCTTCCTTTTCAAAGGAAATAAAGAACTTGGTGTCTAGCTCCCTGAGGCTGAGCAGTGTTTCAAAGCCCAGGTGGCAAGATATTAACGGTAGGCTCTAAGACTTCTAGATTTCTAAGACTTCCTAGATTTCTGATTAGATGGACTGTCGGTTGGTGGTCCTTCCCCTAAATTCAGAGGATGAGTCTTAATGTCCAATACGATTGTATGGGGAGATGATCAGGTGACGAGGCTGGTCTGCCATGATGAATTGGTGTTTTATGTAAACTAACCATCTTTGCTGACCAGGGAAGGTATAACCAGAAGATAGCTATTTGCAATCTGGGAAGCAGCTCAGACCAACACTTGATAACACTTTGACCTTGATCTTCCCAGCCTCTAAATCCAGAAGAACTAAGCGGTTGTTGATGAAGTCATTATGTCGTGTTCGAGAAGTATAAACTCCTTGGTCTCTAGAGGGTCTGGCTGATCAGTGATATGGAGCTTGTCTAACATGTGTGTGACCCTGGGTTCAATCCTTAGCCCTGTGATGAAAAGTCGGACAAATTAAGACAGTGAGAGTCCTTTTGTTGCCGACCTTTTGGAGGCAGAATTTCATGTTCACTATGAAGCTGAGAATGACCTTGTGCTTCTATTTTCCTGCCTTCTCCTCCTAAGTCCTGGGACCACTATGCCTAATTTCAACAATGGGACTCAAACCCTAGGCTTCATGAATGCCAGGCAAGAACTCTAGGTAGTTTCTACCCCAATCTCCTGCATTGGCCTTCCACTTTGTTCCTTTTCTTGCTGGTCCTTTCATTTCCAACTGAACTGAATCTACAGTATTGAGCTTGTTGGAAAGACCTTACATAAATGGTGTTTTCTTTTATGCTTCTAAAACAAGAGGATAGAGATGATTTTTGAAGACATGAGGTAGTTCCTTAATTTCTAGGGAAAGATCCAGCATGAACAACAACATTGTTAGGCTGAATGGTTGTCACTGTAACCACACCTGTCAAAAGCATAGCAGTTTCACATGGATGCTGTCAAAGAATCCCATCATCCTTAAGCAATGGCTTCCTTAAAGATGTCAGAGCCAATGAGAACAAAGGCCAAAAACTCACATTAACAATAAGAGGCAGGCTGCAGAGAATGGCTGAAGAGCTGTTGAAATACACAACTGAGGTTCTGGGATTAGTTTTGTCATAATGGCCCATTCAAACATTCTTGGCAAAGCGTGTAGCTATGTAGGAGCTTTTCTAGAAACATCTTCCCCTCTGGCATCCCAGGGGATTTCATGCTGCTCTCAGTGCGGATGCTTCTCCTGGGCTTTTCTCCACAGTTGCTACAGGAATAAGTCTCTGCTTTGGTGTGGAGGGAACTCTGAGCTGTAACTACCATCTTCCAAAATCCTAGTAGGTCTTCTAGGGTTCCTCTACCACAGGGGACCTCAGTTTCAGTTTCTCAATTGTGCTGCTGTCTGAACTCCTGCCATACCTAGGATTGTCTTTCTATAAGCCTTGCCTGGTCCTGACTAACTTTCCCCCTTTCCTGTCCCAGTTCCCTAACAAATTCAGTGTTCTTGTTTTGTGTTTTCAAGACACATTCTCACTCCATAGCCAGAACTCACCCTGTATCCCGTACCATCTCTGAACTTCTGGCAATCTTTCTGTCTTGGTCTCTTAAGTCCTGGATTTTTGGCTGTGTGTTGCCATTTCTGATTTTAGTTCCCTGTCCATGTATTCAGTAAAAGGAAAATATGTTATTTATTTATTAATTGATTTATTATTATTTTCAATGCTAGGGATCAAACCCAGGACTTCACACATGCAAGGCAAGCACTCTACCACTGAGCTATATGCACAAACTTGTCATTTACACACAACATTCTTTCTAACTCGGCTCAAAAATGTTGTTCCACCTCCAACAAGGTTCTGCAGATTCTGCAAAGTAACACAATAGCCCTTTTCCTTGGAACCTGGCTCCAAAGCTAATATACCCATAAGGTAAATGAACAGAGAACAAATCCCAGTCAAGATAATAAACAAGGCCTTGGCAGCAAGGCCCTGTCTGTGTGTGTGAATGCCAAGAACATTCAAAGAAGTGAATAGATACCTGTGGGAAAGGCCAACAGAGAAGATTTTCAAGGAAAATGAAACCAAAGAGCAAATGGATTCCTGAGAAAGATCTAGTAGAATACGTGTCAGTTTAGTACATGCAGCTGCTTTCTTGGCCTAACAAAGGCATTAAGGCAATCATGGCTTGAAGTCTCAGGGAAAGATAGGGAAAAATAAAACAAAACAAACCAACAACAACAACAATAGCAGCAGCAGCACCACCCCCACCACCCCTCAAAGCTTTGCTATTGAATTATCTAGTGCATTTGTCCCATTTTTTTCCAATTAAGACATTTCCCAGGTCCTCTAGGTGGTTTCTTGTAGTTTTCCTTTCCATCTTTTAGTTCCAGTGGTGCTGGGATCTAAGCTTAATGAACAAGAAGAAAAACAGATGCCTGGAGTTAAAGTCACCAACCAAAAGCCAGGAAGTCTCAGACAAGAGGTTGCAAACAGTGCCACCTTAGGGCAGTCTAGAAAAAGACTGACTGTGTTCCAGAAGGTAAATCTCTTCCGGAAGAGATTTCTGCAGATGAACAGGCCACCAGAAAAAAGATTTCTGCAGATGAACAGGCCACCAGAAAAAAACCTGTCACCTAGCAGTAACCACCGATGGGTGAGGAACAAGTGGGTCCTTCAGAGCTGCTTAGGACATTAATAGTCTCTTGTTGGTCAAGGAAGATAATGCTGCAGGTCGGTGTGATGGTTACGAAGCACATGTACAGAAAACGTTGAGAGCAATAACTGGTGCTCAGCACTGTGAGAAGATGCCCAATGTCCATCCATCATAAACAGGCAAAAGAAAAGAAGTTAAAATTCAGGTTGGTATGTCATTTGTCAGGAACCACACATTTGCTGTTCCAGAGTAAAGGCTGTCTAAGGTAGGAATGACACGGGTAGAAAGAATGTTGGTCTGGGGTTAATAACAAATCAGTGTTTTTGCTCAGATGAAGAAATAAACTTAATAATTAGTTCAGCATGGTGTCTGATGGCCTGATATTAATATATACAAAACAAGAGACTATGTACAAAACAAGAGAACTTGAAAACATCGTATTCATTTCTGATTAAAAACCAGCTTAAGGGGATAGACCAATCTTGGTAGAAATAGGAAGACTTGTTCATCAAAAGTTCTCTTCCACCCTTGGAGTGGAAGTTTGAGACCTACTCAACATAACGAGTCTCCCACATCGGTGACTTCCCCTGGTGGCCCCGTTCCTTACACAGTATCCATCTCTATGCTCTAGAGATGCCCTCAGCGGGTATTGGGCCTCCTGGTTCAGATGAGCAGTGGTAGGTAGAGGATAGAGGTGAGGAGAACAGTGGATGGTGGGGCTCCTGGTAGGCTGTGGGCTGGGTGGAACAAAAGAAGAGCTGAGTGGAGACGTCCTCAGTTCTGACCCGGTGAAGAGGAACAGTCCGGTGAGGGCCTTGTGGCCGCAGTACCTCAGAACCTTGGATGCCTCAGGAGTGGATCTTCATGTTCCTTCCAGCTCAGCATGTCTGTGAGTCTTGTAAAAAGCCAGCTCTGATGACGGACATTGCCCACAGCTCCTCATGGTCATCCTGGAGCCAGACAGAAAACCCATGTCACATTTTGATCAGTAGTCTTTCCAAAAGACTTGTTTGAGTTCTGTGAGTTTGTTTTTGTTTTGATTTTTTTTTTTTTTTTTTTTTTTTTTTTTTTGCTACAGGTATCTCGCTGATCTGATTTCCCAGAGTTACCTGCTAAAGGTCCAGAGGCAAACCTTGCAGTGGATGCTGGGTAGTAAGAGTTACAGCCTTGTGTGAGTATGAAGGCTCTCGCAAGCAACGTCAAAATGCTTCATGAGAGAAATGTTATCTTTGCAGAAAACTGAAATGCAATTTTAGGAAAAAGTTAGTGTTTTAAGGGGAAAAAATGGGCATAAAAACATATCTCTAGTATTTAAAAATCCCAAATCATTTATTTATTTATTTTTGGATTTGAGATGTTTAATCTTTGTATGGATGTTATTTTTGAAACAAGGAACCAAGGCAGATAGTTGGGGCCAATAACAAATAATGGGAATGAAAACCAAAGCCAGGAGCTTAGGGGCACCTCAGAAACAATTGTGTTATTTTGAAAAAACAAAAAAACAAAAAACAACCGTTTTTGAAAAATTCTGTTTTGAAAAATAACTTGAAATTCTTAAGGTGGTTCCACCCTTTACCATTCCACAGTGACTGTCATGGCCAAGGTAGGATTGACTCATTAGTCACCGTGGCTCCATTCTCTGAAGGTATGGGTATTTAAAGTACGAAAAGCCTCTGGAAGATAATTCTCTGAGAGTGTGCGGTGAGTCACCAGTTAACGTGGGATAATGGTGTAGGTTTTCTCAATTTCCTGTCTGGCATGAGCGGCTTCATTCCATAAACATCATCATTCATAGAAGAGAGGAAAATAAATGGAGGGACTTGAGACTGTCCAGTGAGTAAGATCTGCTGTGGGGGGTTAAGCTTGGGTGTCTCCCCCAAGGATGAAGTGGTAGAAAGTTTGCCACATTTGATTATAAAGTGGGCTTTTGTAGTCTTTTTTTTTTTTTTTTTTCTCTTTCTGAACCCCTGGAATAAAGAGGGTTGATTTGCGATGGAATCTCCGGAGCCTGCAGCCATATATTACAATATGTTGTAAATCCAGAGGGTACAATATAGATTTCACAGGGGGGCCCTGGGCTTAATTGAAATTCCATCTGTTTCTTCCGGGTGGGTTAGACTCCTAAGACACGCTCACTCACTCACTCAGGATGAGATATAGGATTTACTAGTTTTTAACTTTTAGGCTTACGTAGAAGTTCACCTAAATCTGTACCTCCCTCCTTTTACATCCTACCTTCAATTTAAAAAAGAAGAAGAAAAAGAGAAGAAGAAGAAAAAAAAAAACAAACCAGTTTAAAAGGCAGCCGGGCTTTATTCCCCTCACAGCTGCGCCTAGGCGGCCCCCCTTCCTTGCAGTGCTTGCTGGGTAATGCCATGTATTCTTAGGTTTCCAATGGCTCCCATTACTGTCAATTAGTTACGGAATGCTACGGAGATTCATGCCTGACAGCTTGGGTAAAGGCAGGAGAAATGGGCTCAGTAGGGAGCGAGGGGCCTGATTCTTTTTTGTCCACAAGAAATACCTTTCTCAGCAAGGCTTTTAATGGCTTTCTCTTCTTTCTTTCTCTCTGCCCGGGCACTCCCCGTGATCCCAACACACACCATATACACATACACACATATATTCACATGTCAGCGTGTTTGTGTGAGGATCACAGCAGACTGTGAAGGCTCCCGGGGCAGAAGGCTCTGAAGTAGCGCTACAGGTTCTTAGAGCAAGCTTTTACGTTCCTACTTAGATCTTGCTCAGGACCAGATTCCTAACTCAGGTCTCCTCAGGTCTTCTTCCTAAGTGCTGCCTCGGCCTCTGTCTTGCTTGCTATCGGTTTCCTTGGCAGCTCTCTGACTTCTAGAGGAGAAGCGCAGTCTCGCTCTCGCCACAGATCCTGGGCAGAGACCTGTGCCGCTTTGCTTGGAGTTTGGGGCTGCGAATTCTCCCTGACCATCCTGACCGGTCCCATGACCCATGACTTATTTTTCTCCCTCTTTCTTTTCTCCTCTTTTGTGACATTCCTCCTTTCTCTCCTGAGAATCACAGAGATCATTGTACTTAGCAGATTCTTCTTTGACTCCTGGATTACCTTCTCCTCGCTTCCTATTCACCTAATATTTATCATAACATAATATTTCCTGTTACTTTAGCATTCTCTCATCAGATGCTTGGAACACCTGCCCTGGGTATCTGAATAGATTCCTCCCTCTCCTCAAATACATTTGAGCTTAATCACTGCCAACACGGAGAGTTTTTCCTGTCTGAAGAGAGCTGAAGGTACTAGGACCCACAATTCATGCTCTGTTGTCTCTCCCATGACTCCATATTCTCTCCACAGCTCAACTTGTTGTCTAAAGCTGTATTCCTCATCTAGATGTCCCCACCCCATCTATTATAGCGAGCCCTCTTAAGACAAATGGCCATCTTGTTCAACAAGCAAACCGCATCTAGGAATACCACCTGCCACATGCAGGAGTTCAATGATGTGGCTTAAAAATGGATTAAAATGTGTTTTCAGAATTATGGAAAACCTGCATTGTACCAAAAGAGTTTTCTTATTCGGAGTCTGCTGCCATTGCTCTTTTACACGAGCACCAGGCCTTCCTCATGATTCAAAACAGAGAAAGGCTTAGGAAAGACCTGATAGGAAAATACCAGATGCTAATAGAAAACAATGAGCACAATGCTTAGAGTTGTCTGTTCATCCAGATGGAGATGAGAACGAGGATTGGCTAAAAATAGCAGGAGATGACACACTAGAGAAAAACATGGTCTGCAGCAATGTGTGCCTGGGTTATTCATAGTCTCAGTTCCTTCCTTCCTGGGGCCTAGCTTTGTGAGGGAGTCACCAAAGGCTGGAGAAGGGAGACAGCCCTATTGTGTCTCATCCAGCCATCTGTGAAAGGCAGAATAGGGAGGCCCAAGAAAAGGGTACTGTAGTGGAAGAAGTTAGGGCCAGGTTCTAGAACGTAAGCCTTAGAGCCCAAGGGTTAGGCTGCAGGCTTTTATTTCCTGGGTATTGCCATGAAGGAATTACTGAGAAGACTCTATTCAGAAGATTCACCAAAGACTGCAGCAGCTTTATACTGTCAACACATTACCCCTGACACGGTGCCTTAAGATTCCCATAGAATCTTTAAGCTTCTTATTAATGATACCATCTGAAGTACATAGCCAATACCATCTCCTTAGCAAATCTGCTGTAGTTCTCAAACTTTAATATGCTGACAGATGACACGGCGGCTCACTAAATGGGCGCTTCTGAGTAGGATTTTGAGACTCTACATTTGGAAGTTCTCCAGAGATACCCTTGTTGCTGGTCCATTGACTTTCTAAGTAGTAAGACATCATCACTTCATCATCTTGTCCACACATAAAAAGTGACTTGTAATGATGAATTGTCTTTAACATGAATTAAATAAGCAAAAGTTTATTACAATATCTTCGTTTCTACAGATTAAAGAAAAGAGATGTGTTTACATCTATGGTCCACGTACCTTTTATGGTAAATTAATCTAGGAGGTGCTGTGAAATAATAAATCAGCACATAGCCTAGTTGTACTAAAGATGTTTATCTAGTGTGCTTTATGTATAGACTTGAGACAGGAATTATTAAATGAGTTTTCCTCTCCAATGAAGTCAAATGTGTACTGAGTTATGAATGAGGTTGGTTGATCTTCTTAAGGTGAGATGTGATGTTATCAGTGAGGTACATTCCATTTCCTAGTTGTATGGTATGAGGTTTTATATATACTCAACCCAGGGAGTGGCACTATTGGAATTTTGGTCTTGTTGGAATAGGTGTGGCCTCATTGGAATAGGTATGTCACTGTAGGCTTGGGCTTTAAGACCCTTGTCCTAGCGTCCTAGAAACCAGTCTCCCACTAGCTGCCTTCAGATGAAGATGTAGAACTCTCAGCTCTGCCTACATCATGCCTACCTGGATGCTGCCATGGTCTTGCCTAGAAGATAATGAACTGAACCTCTGAACCTGTAAGTCAGCCCCAATTAAAGTTGTCCTTATAAGAGTTGCCTTGGTCATGGTGTCTGTTCACAATAGTAAAACCCTAAGACATATGGGTTGATAGTCATTTGTTCCTTGCAGTTCTTATGCAGCATTTATATGCCACTGTAATGGTATTAAGAGGTAAAATGTCAAAGAGGTGACTGGGCCATGTGACCTCTTACTTTGTTGGTGGGATTAAGGATGCTATGACAGGACTGAGCTTGGCCTCCATCTCTCTTTGCCTTCTGCCATGTTATGACCCAACAAGAAGGCCTTCAATAGGTGGAAGCACCTTGATATTGGATTGTTTGCCTTCTAGAACCGTGAGCTAATAAATTTCTGCTCATTATCAGTTACCTTGTCTGGAATACATCGTTATAACACCACAGTGGACTAAGATATGCAGAGAATTGGACCAGTTACCTCTCCATTGCTCTGATGGAACACCATGACCAAGACAACCTGAAAAAGAACGTGTTTAATTGTGCTTATGGTATCACAGGAACAGAGTCCAAAATGATAGCAGAACAAAGGCATGGTAGCAGGGACAGTTGAGAACTTACATCTTAAACTGCTAACAGGAGGCCAAGAACAAGAAATGGTGGCATGAGTTTTTTGAAACCTAAAAGCCGACCCCAGGAACACACCATCTCCAGTAAGGTCACATCTCTTAATCCTTCCCAAACAGTTCTACCAACTGGGGAACAAATATTCAAGCATATGAGTCTATGAGGCTATTCCCATTCAAACCACCACATTAACCAATAAGCAGTATTTGTTTGGTAAGTGCAACAGAATATTCACACCTGCACAGAGTTAATCCTGTCTATGGTTTGTGCTTCTATTAACATGCAGGTTTGAGACTCAATTTATGGAGGTAAGTGACATACCAAGAAAACTCACAAGGACACAGGCAGCATTTATGAATCATTAGCTAGGTACCAACTGGGGTGGAGGGTGCCCAGATTACAAGAAACAAAAAACAAACAAACAAACAAATAAAAAAACCCAAACCCTAAACATTTTAATATAAATTGATAATTTTGATAATTTGCATAATTTAAGAAAGTGTTAGAAAAGGAAATTTATGGGAGGAAAAATATGACTTTAGATTAAGGAAGTCCAGGACATTTCTTCTAAAAGGACTTAATTAGAATTTGAAGGACGTGGATGTGTGTGGATATAAAAACGCATTTAAGTGTTTGGGAACTGATGAGAATAACATGTTCACTGGAGCGATTTATTGGTTTGAGACAAATAGGATAGAGGGACCATGAACTTGGGAGTCAGTTAGGGAAGGCTTTGGGGGCTGGAGAGATGGCTCAGCGGTTAAGAGCACTGACTGCTCTTCCAAAGGTCCTGAGTTCAACAGCATGGTGGCTAACAACCGTCTTTAATGAGACTGGATGCCCTCCTCTGGAGTGTCTGAAAACAGCTACAATGTACTTACATATAATAAATAAATCTTAAAAAAAATAAAAGGAAAGAAAAGCAAAAAGAAAGGCTTTGAACACTAGGCGAACAAACTGAGACTTCATTTGGTAAGTAATGGGTAATGTTTTGAGTAGAAGAGTACATCTTAGCAAGAATATCTGAATTGATTAATCGCAATAGTTTGTGCATAAGAGTCAGGACAAACTCGATCTGATGGGGTGGTGAAGTTCATGGCTGGTGTGGGGTGATACTTACTGCCAAGGGACAGAGCAGGCTTGAAATTAGTTGAAGAAAAGGAATGGTTGCAGAAAGAGACAAATTCAATTTGAGGTACTTTAATGAATAGTAAGAGAGAAATGTGGGAAAACCCATTAGCCAGTTGTGAGCAGGGCCCTAATGCAAGCAAGACCCTAGTGGATGCTGTGGCGGTGAAAGTTAAAGTCATTTCCAAGGAAAATTATCGCAGAGGCTAATCTTAAGAGTCAGACAAGAGATGTCCACATGGAGAAATAGCAGGGCTAGGAAAATGGAACCACGTAGAATAAAAATAGGGACTACAGGAGCAGGGGGTGGAGTGGGCGCTAGGGGGAGGGGAGGGGAGAGGGGGGAGGGGGAGGGGAAGGCAGTGACCACAACACTAAAGGCTGCAGAGAGAGTGTGGGAGGTAAGGTCAAGGAGCAACTCTTTCAGGTCAAGAGACTTTTCCCAGTGTGGACAACTCAGAGTGCAGAGGACGGATCCACACAACTGGATTAAACAGTGAGCAGTTCATAATCAAACTGTGAATCTGTGATTTATTTTTCTTTAGGAAGAAGATAGCAGGAACTAAAATAAAAGTGGGTGGATAGAGGGCTTTTAGACTGACCATAGTCTTGGGAAACTGCCAAAAGGTGAATGTCTTGGAAAACAGCAGTTGAGACAAACTTGAGTTTGCCAAATAAGCACAAACATGGACCTAAAATGCAACAGTGGGTATGCCTCAGGAGTGGAAAACATCAGCCCCACAGATCGGCTGGTAAAAGCCAGTTAGTTGCCAAGGACGATGGAGGTAGCACAGCATGGCTGTCTAGTGAGTGAGCCTAAGCTCTGAAGCCGGGAACACCCAAAAAAAACCAGAGTCTCCCAAGAGGAGGAGGGATGGGGAAGAGAGATCAAGAAAAACAGACTTCGAACCTCAACGACTCCGATTTCAGAGACACGTGTGAATAGACTGAAGTCTGGTCTCTCACTGAGCACGCTTAGCACATCACACAGGGCTTCACCTGGTTGGGGGTGGAGAAGATGCAAGAAGCTATGCCTCTGCCCTTTAAGAGCTTCCCTGAAGTCAGGAGGCAGAGCATTGTGACTCTGAGGGGAGAACACACGCCATGCGGCAGAGACAGGACATTAGACACAGATCATGTGACTGACATAGCTCCCTGAGGAGCTATCAGGGTGCAGTGATGGAAGCCATCCCTCCTGCCTTTGTGTCTTTTATATCTTCCCTAGTTGTCTCAGGTGGGTCACACAAGCTGTACCCCGGACATGGAGACGTGGAACAGAGAGAAGTTGGACTGATTTTCTCACATGTGTAAGACTTGAAAGCTACACTCATTACTCTGCCCAGAACGATATAGGAAGGTAATACTTAACTACCTTCTGGGCCAGCGGTGGGACACTCTGCTTGACATAACAAGCCAGGCTACGAGGCAGAAACAAGATGCTCTGTGAGAGATGGCAGTTACAGCCCTCAAAGAGAAGGCACCCAAGGAGAAGCCAGCCCACAGCTCGCTGACCTTGGGACGCTCAGGAAGAAGCATGAGAAACGCCCTTCTGGGCTGATCTCTCCCTCCCATCCTCATACTCAAGGTTCTATGCCATCTCTGGCCACTCAACCTCAGGAGAATTTCTGGCTCTGCCGTTTACTAGGTGTGCAACTTGACCAAGTTTCTTGGGACAGCTGAGTCTCATTTTACACAGGGGGCAAAGATGCTCACAGGAAAAGCACCTGGAAAAAGCAATTGCAGGGTATGATTTCAGTTTTGCTCATCTTCTTCTTCATTTCTTTTTTTCTTTTCTTTTTTTTTTTTTCGAGACAGGGTTTCTTTCTGTAGCTCTGGCTGTCCTGGAACTCACTCTGTAGACCAGGCTGGCCTCGAACTCAGAAATNNNCCTGCCTCTGCCTCCCAAGTGCTGGGATTAAAGGCGTGCGCCACCACGCCTGGCTTCTTCTTCATTTCTTGGTAACAAAGGGATGAGATTTGTCTTTCAGTCACAGCCTTGGTATCAGGAATGAAGCTATTCACAACCCATGTGCTTTGGGTTTTTTTCTTTTTACTAATGCCACTTTGATCTAACAGAAGGGTGAATTTGTAGTCTTAAATGGTTGAGTCTCTCTCTCTCTCTCTCTCACGCACACACACACACACATACACGTATACATATCAAACATATAATATATACATATATTAGTTTTTATATATTAACAGTCTAATGTTCAAGTGTGGGTTGGTTCTAATCTCTTACTTTTGGTCTTATTGATTGCAAATCATTCTATTATGATATTTTCACTTTCCCAAGATTCAAGAACCTTCTTATAGCAGGACATGGTGATATACACCTATACTATACCTCATTCAAGAGGCTGAGACAGGAGGATTGTGAGTTTGAGGATAGCCTTAGCTACATATTGAGATTCTACCACAAATAAATAAGCCCTTCAGCTTCTCTTGGCTTTTGGGGGCATCTATGAAGGTGGGAGATGAAAGGCTATATCCTGGAGGAATGGGTTAGACAGGCTGGAAGAGGGACGGAGAGGAGTGTCGGATAGTGTGAAATGGATGCTCCTGAAGCATGGGGCAGATTAAAACTCAAGCAACGCTGTCCTATAGAAACAACTTTTCAGATGTTTTTAGTACGTTGGTAACTAGCTCACACTTGGACGTTTGTGTGCGTGCATACGTGTGTGCCTGTGGTTGTGCTGTGTGAAATGGGGAGGTGGAGTAGCTATATACTTAAGAGTCGAAAATAAAAAAAGGCCCCTGTATTGACTCCTGAAAGGCTGAGATAAAGAGGACCACATGGGACACATTGTGAGCCAAGAGAGCTCCTAACTGGCCTCCATTCCCCATCATTGTGCTCTGCTCCTCCTTCCCCTACCCCTCCCACTTCAAAATCTTCCTCGCAGCCTCCACCCAGTTCCACCCCTCCCTTTCCTTCTCACAGCCCGAAGGCCTTCTTTTCAAGCCCTTTCTGCTGAGGCCCCCTCCACTGAGCCCAAGGCCTCCATTCAGAGTCACTGGTTTGGTTAAAATCCCTTATTCACCCCCTAGCCACCCCTGCCCCGTCAGCTGAGCCTCGGTTCAGACCTCACAAAACAAAACCAAACCAGCCCATATAATTGATGGTGGCTGCTGGAGGGCCCCCCTTCTGCGTTCCCCCCAGGGGCTCCTACCCAGTCAGCCTCTATTCTCAAGTTTCCCTCTCTCCCTGCCCCCCATCTCCTGCTGGATTTTCCTGGTTAACAAGTGTGCACTGTTATCATCGCGCCCCTATCATATTTATCCCCTTTCAGAACTGATGTGTGCTTTTTGTAGCAGGAAGCCTGCACATCTTTTGGCGGTTCAGTCTGATGGGGGCGGGGGTGGGGGCGGGGATGGGGTAAGGGGGTGGAAGTGGTGCTTGTAGGGGTGGGGGCTGGGGACTGGGGGCAACCCATGTTTTTCAGATGGAGCAAGAGACAGAAGCAATGAGGAAGAAGAGAACAAAATACTGAAACAAGGGCAACAGGAGGCTAGAGAAAAACAGAGTAACTTGTTAGTGACCCAATGAGAAGGAAGCAGGGGAGATGGGGGCGGGGCTAATGAGCATGATGTCGAGGGGAGGAGGGGCGGGGGATGCGGGGGTGGGTGGGCTATTGAGCCTGATGGCCCCTTTATTTAAAGATTCTTTACATCCCCAGAGAGAGTGCAAGGTGACTAACTTTATTACATCTCTGCTAAACTTCATTTTCACTAGTTCAGGATGCCTGAGGGAAATGAGGCAGAGAACCAGAAAAGGCCAGAGTGAGAACCAGAGAATCACAGAGCAAAAGCAGGTGGAGTGTGTGTGTGTGTGTGTGTGTTAAAAATACAATGCTCCCAGAATCTCCAATCCTTAGTGATCTGTAAACTTTTGAGATCTTTTTGTATTCATTTCCGTTGGGAGAATGCTAAGGTCATGGGATAGAAAGACATAAGGTCCAGAGGTGTCCAGCCAATCACTGCACAAGCTCTGAAGTACCAATGGAGAACTCCAAGAAAGCACAGCTCATTAATTCTCACTTGACCTCCCAGAGAGTAGTGTTTTCCTCCCGGGTGTGCTGTGGAGGAAGCTTAGTGGATCTGCGATTTGCATGAAGTCTAAGGTTAGAACATGGATGGAAGAGCACCTGCCTGCCAGGCCTGTAGCCAGCTCCCTAAACCCCAAACCACAGCTTTTCTAAGCCCAGTCATGTTTCTAGGGAAGGACGGGTGTGAGGAAGGGACCTGAGACATCAAATTCCTGCTTTCTCCTTTACAAGAGTGACCAGGAAGAGAGGACTTAAAGAATGGAGAGCGATGATCTTCTGCCTTGCTTTTCTTCCTTTATAAGACAAAGGAGGGATCTCACAAACGGCCAGAGGGAGAAGCCGATTCTGCTCTGATGGTTCCTTGGCTTTTCTAAGTAGTGTGCTGGACCATAAACCCTTCACCTTCTGAATTGCCCTGAGCATTCGTAAACATTAAGTCAGTCTCTGACCAGTGGCGGGTGGTTATTATGATCACCTTAGGCTCTCAGGTGGAGAAACAGGTTTAGGGAAATTATGCCTCTTGATCAAGGTTTGTTGGCATGGGAGGACATTCCTAGGCAGCTAGCCACAACTTTGTGTAGGATCAATGTCCTCCAACACCGTATTCCACATTTCCAAAGCTTATTCCCAAACTTTCCCTGTGTTCCCTCCTTGGGTAAACTTTAAATTGTGGCAGTTATACCTTTTATAATCTGCCCTGGCACATGAAATCAAAGATTCTTACCGGCTTTATTTCACAATAAACTTTTCCAACTTGTATTTTCTTATTATATAGTTTCAACTCGCAAACGGTTTGGCTGGCTTGTATTTGTAGCCAGAAGCTGGGTACTGGCCCCAAATGCCCTTTCTTGGGATAACAGTGCTAACACTAGCAAATTAAAAAAAAAAAACCACAATTAAATTAAAAATTTCTCAATAGTGCTTTGTAGTTTTTATAAGAATTTTTCAGTCAGACACCGTAATCCCGGGGGTGTCCAGATAAGGAAAGTGACACAGAAACAGGTCGGGAAAGTGGGGACAGAAGTCAAGACCAAGCCTTCAGGCCTCAGATACAGAACGTCTTGCGGTCATCGGAGGATGCCATTGGGCGACGAATTTTCTCTGCTCTGTTTCCCGCAGTGCCATTCACATTAGCAGCACAGAAACTCAGTGCAACCTAACCACAAGGAAAATCTGTAGGCTTGACAGGGGGAGCATTTCCTAAGCCTTGTAAAGAAAACCTAGAATCTCTACCTAAAACCAGGATATTTGCTATAGAAGCAAGACGAACTGTAATGTGATCTTGACATGAGGACCCAAGACAGGAGGAACACTTCACATCTATCATTTACCCAGGTAAAATGTACATGATCTTGGGCCAGAGGATCACCCACTCTCTAAAAGATCATGTATTCTGCAGAGGCTGGGTAAATAGTATATTAATTTGGCCAGTGTGCTTAATCTATTTTTCAAACCAGTTCTGTTCTGTCTCTACTAATTTTTTTCTATAATTATTTATTTATTTAATGTATATGAGTACACTGTTGCTGTCTTCAGACACACTAGAAGAGGGCATCAGATCCCATTACAGGTGGTTGTGAGCCACCATGTGGTTACTGGGAATTGAACTCAGGACCTCTGGAAGAGCAGTCAGTGCTCTTAATCACTGAGCCATCTCCCCAGCCCCTCTACTAATTTTTTGGCAAGTTTCACCAGTTGCTGAGAAAAGTTAAAATCTCCAGCTTTGATTATGGATTTACCCATTTCTCCTTTTATTCTTGTCCATGTTTGCTTTGTGTACTCTGAAGTTCTGCTCTTAGAAACTACTTACTCACCACTTTCTCTTCCTGACACTTTCTCTTACTGATAAAGCCTTGTTATCTTACTGAAATATCTTTATCTCTATCTGAAACCTATGCTGTATCACACTAAAACAACTGGTCTACCCCTTAATTCTCAGTGCTTACATGACCTATTCTTTATCCCCTTCATTTGTTGTTGCTGTTGGTGGTGTTTCTTTAAGCACAGTCTAATGTAGCCCAGGCTTGGCTATCTTGCTATATAGCTGAGTCTGGTCCTCAACTGATTCTCCTGCCTGCATTTCCTGTGTGCTGCGATTACAGGTGTGTGCCACTCTGTCTGGCCTTACCCTGTTACTGTCAACCACTCTGGATCAGTACATCTAAAGCCCTGCTTCTGTTCAGCCTCTTGTGAAATTTATTTGTTTGAGTCAGAGATCGGAAGTATGGGTCTCTGAGTAAACCAGGAAGAGGACATTTCTAACCTAAAATGGCAAGGTCAGGTGCACAGCCCAATAGAAGTGGCCAGGACCTTGACCCATGTTAGAAATCTCATCGCTGTGGGATTGGAGAGATGGCTTGGTGGTTAGCAGCCTTTACTGCTCCCCAGAGGACCTGAGTTCAACACTCACATTAGGTTATCTCCCACAACCCATGTTAGGCAGCTTACAAATGCCAGTAACTCTAGCTCTGGAGAATCCTATACCCTTTTCTGTCTTTTTAAGGATGTATATACATGTTGTATATATTTGATACACACACACACACACACACACACACACACACACACACACACACACGATCTTAAACTCTCATCTCCCGAGCTTTCCCTTTCCTCCCTAGATTGTTTCTGAGTCTTCTCACTTTAACCAGCATCTTTTCTTTCTTATCTAGAAGCCAACTCTAGTCTTTGACCTTGTCACCTTCCTTCATAACCTTTAGTATTTTTTTTTTTTTTTGTCGGACATTCCTGTCTTTCCTCTCTCCAATCTAAAGACAAAAGCGGGGCTGGTGAAATGGTTCAGCAGATAAGGAGACCTGCTGACAGCCACCAAGCCACCAAGCTGGACAGCCGAGGGTGATCCCTGGGGCCCATGTAAGTGGAAGAAGAGAACCGATTCCTGCATGGTGTCCTCTGACCACCAGTCACCTGCTGTGGCATATGCATGTGCAGACAGATGCACAAACAGGAACTGTCCTCAGACACACTAGAGGAAATCTAATCCCATTACAGATGGTGGTGAGCTATGGTGTGAGTGCTGGGACTTGAACTCAGGACCTCTGGAAGAGTAGTCAGTGCTCTTCACCACTGAGCCATCTGCATATATATATATATATATATATATATATATATATATATATATATTTCCCCCTGTGACTTTCCCCTCACCGTGCCCCTTGATTTCCTTCTTAACACCCTGGGTTGGAATCCTCCCCTGTATATTTCTTGGAATAGCCCACATTCTCGTGTTCCTTTTACCTTCTTTAAATCCCTCTGTAAAACTTCTTTTTCTTGGCCTTCCAATTCTCCCCCTGCTCCTCAGCCACATCAGCAGGAGACGGTGATGGCTCGACACTCACTCAGTGCTTTGCTTATGTCTAAATCAGACAGTCAACGCCTCGGGGCTGAGGTTTCGTTCTCCCAGGTCCACGCTTTGCAAAATGCCATCTGCGCTTACCACACTGTATAAATAATAAATAATCAGAGGAAAGAATCAGTAAACGGGTGCCAGATTGCTGATTAGCGCAAGCACTCAACACATTCAGAGTCGCTGCCACCTCCGCCTCCGCCACTGAGACAAAACTGGTTTCTCCAGGAAAAACAGAGCAGTGCAAAAGAGCCTTGGATGAGATCCTTGGTCACAGTTCAATTTGGATGAGGTGGAGGACAAACTGTGGATGGAAGGGCTCCCAAGGGCAGCTTTCCTTCCTGTCTTTTAAAGGAATTTTCACAAGGACCAAAAACTCTTACTGGTTCTTCTTCTGTACCCTGGCCCTGTGCCTGACAGGAAGGAGGCATGTCACGGACATATCTCTAAATCTATGCCTCTAAACATAAGGAATGAACTGTTAGCTCATCTCAGTGCCTAGCTTTGGAATAGTATTTGAGGTAGACTCCTTCCCCTATCTTTTACTTTATTTTCTATTTATAGTGTTTTGCCTGCATGCATGCCTGCATATTCTGTGTGTGTGCAAGTATGTATGTGTGTGTGTGTGTGTGTGTGCGCGCACTACCTCTGCAAGCCAGAGAAAAGCTTAGGATACCTTTGAAGTGGCGTTATAGATGGTTGTGAGCTACCTTGTGAGTGCTGGGAATCCGGCCCTAGTCCTCTGGCAGAGCCAGTGCTATCAACCATTGAACCATCTCTCCACCTCCTAAACTCTCACTCTTGATTAACTCTGAGACATTTCTAATCACCTAAGGAACTATACTTTTATATTAATTACATTAGGTATTAATAATTTAGTACTCAAAATAATAGTCAAGTTTGCATGACGTTTTTGTTTTATAAGTCAGATGGATAGCCATAACACACAATGCATATTTTTATTATGTGTAGTAAAAGTGTTATTTGTTATAGGGCATGTGTCAGGAAGATAGGCTAAGGACATGACTTGCAATCTATACCGCTTGCTGCATTCTGGGTACTTCCTCAAGATGCTGTGGCATCTCTTCCTTTAGGGTTCTGAATCTGTCAACTACTCAAGTCTGTGAAATTGGTTGAATGGCCACCTATCTCTATTGCACAGATTCCACTCAGTTTGGTTGAACAAACCTGGAGCTCTTCTGAATTTACAAGTTGAGATTCCAGTAGACTATTTCTTCAGCTTTAGGGCCACTGCAGTGGTGACTAAGAAAGCCACCAAAATGAACTACCGGACAATAGTAGAGTCTTAAATCCCCACCTTTATGCCTTGGTCCTATTGCCTGTGACTGAGACCATATCCCCTTTGGTTTTGGTGATTAATTCTGCCTTTTGGATTCTGCCACTCCAAGATCTAGTCATTCTCGTTGAATTCATAAGGAATTAACACTTACTCTGGAATTGCTTGGATCAGTTAGATGGCACATAAGAAGAGGTGTTTCATAAAGGCACATCTTCAGGCATGTTTTTCTTATAGACTAGGTACCATGACTGGCCTCTGAATCCTCTTGGAGGACAATCTAGGAGGGAACAGGATTACATGGTAACTCTGCATGCAGCTTTCATGAAACCTTCATATACCTTCCTCTTAAGTACTCTAACTCAAACGTTTCAGTCCTGGACGCCTTTGCATTTCTAAAAATTATGGAGAACTCTAAAGAGCTTTTATCTAGGTGATATCTATAATTATATGTTTTTAAAAATTTAAAGCTGAGAACTTCAATAAGTAGTCCATTGATATGATACCAAAACATAGTTATAGTTTTTGAAAGGTAAATTACAATGTGAAGTGGATACTATATTGATTCTTTCTTCATTTTGTTGAAATCCATCTGTTAATCCTGAACTTTGAAAGCTGTTTTATTGATTTGTATTTATTTGTAACATTATATGGTGGTTACTTGCAAAATACTAGTTCACTGAGTTGTGCAGATATCTGAATTCCTGACTTCTTTCATCGTTAACAACGATGAATTTCATTCAAGGTTAAAAGTCACATTTGCTAGTATCAGAAATTATTACGATGTCACAGCTTATGATAGTGGATACCTTTTTTCCAAATCTCATTTTCAGTCTGTTTTTCCAGAGGACACAGGTTCAATTTCCAGGACCCACATGGAAGCCCAACCATCTGTCTCTCCAGTTCCAGGGGTTCCTACGCCCTCTTCTGGCCTCTGAGGGGATCGGGCACGCACATGGAGATGGAGAGCTGGGCGGGCTTATACAGGTACAGCATCCAGAGAGTGACTCTGGCATCTCCATCTTCCATCCTGTTCCATCGCCTTCAGGACACATTCTTGTATATTTTCAAAGCTATCTGTTTATAAAAATGGGCACATTTGCGAGATCCTTTTTATAGGCATGCATCAACTCTGTTTGCTAGTCTCTGATCCAACAGCAATCTCAGCCATGTGATGGTTTTAAAATCAACCAAGAAACATTTTTTGAGAATGAAAGTGAACATGCAATTACACAACCGAAGAGCAAGTCATGAAGCAGGACTGGAGAACAAGAATGCATACTTTCCCTATCTGTGACCTCTTCTTTCCAATCCTGAAGGAATGTAGGAAATCTTTCTAACCCACGGGGGTTAGGGCTGTTTCCTCATTAAATGGGCTCTCAATGCAGAATAATACAGAGAAACATCTGCACGCCTGCCAAGGTCACATCTTCCTCTATCAGTCCATAAGATTGCATTATAAATCATCGAGGTGGCTAATCTTCATTATTAGGTGGCTAGATTTAGAATCATCCAGCAAACCTTGTTTGGATATATCTCTTGGGTTGGAGGCGTCTCTGAGTTTAACTGGGGAAGGAAGAGTTCCTTGACTGTGGGTGGTAGAATCCCATGGACTAGGGCTCTCATTGAGTAAAAGGGAAGAGGGAGGAATCCAGCTGAATATGAGTACTTACCTCTGCTTTGATTCTTGGCTATAGATGCACCGTGCTCACCTGCTTCCTGTTCCCCCCGCCATGCCTTGCTACCATAAAGGACTTTATCCCATAAAATCATGAGCCAAAACCAAACCAAAACAAAACAGAAAAAAAAACTGATTTTTTAAAAAGTTGCTTCCACCAGATATTTTGTTGCAGCAACAAGAAAAGTAACTAATGCAGTCACACTAAAAGTAAAACCCTATGCCTGAAGTCAGGCTGGAGGACACATTGAAATTCTGCTATCAAATACATTTTTTTTTTTTTGAGCAATTCCTTAATCTTGTGAGGTTTCAGTTTCTTAAAGTGGGGAAGCAAGAGGGAATTCAGGTTCAGTCAATACTATACTGATTTTAAAACTAAAATTTTGGGCTGTGCATAGTAACATACCCCTTTGATCCCAGCACTCGGGAGGTAGAGGCAGGAGGATCTCTGAGTTCGAGGCCAGCCTGGTCTACGTAGCTGACTCCAGGACAGTCAGGACTGCACAAAGAGAGACCTGGTCTCACAAAACCACCTAGCAGAGCCATGAAGCTTGCATGTCATGAAGAAGGAGCTGCTGTCCAGGAGTGGAGTGAGTGGTTACAGGCTAGTTGTATAGGAAATGTTTTCAGTATTGATTTCTTCTAGGTCTCTATGATTCCTGTCATTTTTTTTCTGAGTATGGGAAAAGTGCCATCTGGACATATCTATTCATGATGAACTGGGCCATGAAATCTGTTTTATCACTAGTAGACACAAAGTAAGATCTTGAGACTTGACCTGGAGTGATACAGCCCTCTCTCCCTCTGACTAGTCCCTCCAAAATGTCCCTTTCAAGGAAATGCCTGCCATTCTGTTGCCAAGGGAAGGCCTTGCTGACCAGGTGGACTTGCGAGTCCCCTGCGACTCCTGTAGCAATCGTAGCTGCAGTCAGACAGGCAATGGGACAACGAACTATACATTCCAGCCTTGCCTCTGGGGACCAGCATGGAGTTGCTCTCTCACCACGGCTTTATTTACTTTGGCTTAATGAGAATCTCTCATCTTAAAACATAATGTGAGTTTAATGTTGATGACAAGGGTTGGGTGGCCGGTATGAAACCGAGTCATCGAGTCCCTGAGAAGACACAGCTGGTGAAGCCTCAGCACAAACTTCTTTTCTCAGCGTGAGAGGTGCAACCCTGTCATGGAGGGAACGGCTCCAGAGGGGCCTGTTTGGTCTCAGGGACTCATTCCAACTCTGACACCTCCGACGAGGCTGCCCCCTCTTATACGAGGACGAATAAAACGACTCTCACAGAGGCCGGGGCTCAGGATGACATCAACATTTTTTCCATCTGGAAGGAATTGAAATCACCAGTTAATTTCTTTGGTAGTCTCCTGGGGAGGAAAGGTTGTGAGTGAAATATCGGAGCTTGGAACTCAATTTAGGACAAATAGCACTTTCCCCTCAACGCATGCTGGATGGGAGAGGGGGATTAATCAGCTTCAATTCTTCCCTGCTTCCTGTCTCTGTAATCACCCTGGAGGAATGGCCAGGATCAAGAAAAACACAGCATGTGCCACAGTGTAGGGGAAATGGGCGAGACACTGGGCGAGTCACACTGGCGGTATAACTTTGGAACCATCTTATGTTTTGGAAGTAAAGGGTGGTGTTGCCTAATCTTCCAGACCTTTCCATCTCCGAAAACCAAACTTCTGTGTCAGGACTTCTCATTTCCTTTGCCTCTTCCGAGAAAGTGAACAGGGAGATGGGGTGGCCCCAGCTAGTGAGAAGGGGCATGACGACCCCAGAGAGCTAGATGAGGCACAAATGGCAGTTTTTCTTCTCTTTCCTCCCGTCCTTATTGCAGCCTTCACATGACACCAAGTGGCTTTGCTTGCTTCCAGAGTCTGGCCTTGAGCCAATGTGTTGTCCCTCTGTCTGTCCTGCCTTCCTCCTCCTCCTCCTCTGCCTCTGTCTCCTCCTTCTCTTCCTCCTCTTCCTCCTTCTCCTCCCCCTTCTTTCTCCTTCCTTCCTTCCTTCCTTCCTTCCTTCCTTCCTTCCTTCCTTCCTTCCTTCCTTCCTTCCTTCTTCCTTCCTTTCCTCCTCCNTCCTCCTCCTCCTCCTCCTCCTCCTCCTCTTTCAAAAACAGGATTTCTCTCTGTAGCCCTGGTTGTCCTGAAATTCGCCCTGTAGACCAGGCTGGCCTCAAACTCACAGAGATCCCTGTTACTGCCTTCAGAGTGTTGGGATTAGACGTGTGCACCACCACCGCAGCCGACCCCTTGTCCTGTCTTACATTACTCATTACATTCCTTCTAATCTAACCATCTCTTCCTTGAGAAGTGTTTCTGAATGCTGGAAGTAAGATGTTGCTGAACTAGGGATCTGAAAAAAAAAAAAAAGTCCCAGTTTGTCATGTTTAGCTACCCTTCATGACTTCCACACCCCTTACACACTGTCGATAGCTGACAACAGTTTACCAGTTTGCTTGAGAATTTCCTGAATATTTATTTAACAGTTTGCTTTTGTGAACCAGTGTGGGCTGATTGTAGCACACTGCTGTCTGGGCATCATTTATAAGTGGGAATTACATCTCCTACTCTTTTCTTGAGACCATGGTGACCATACAATGCAGGGCTACAGTGGCTATCCAAGCCTAAGTGGAGTCCTTTTTTTTTGTTTCTTATTCCTTGACTAGTATAATCTTCTGTGCTTTCATAAGCTTTATTAATTAATGCAATTCTAACAATACATTGTCAACACAATCTGAGTTGTGGAACTTAAAGGTTGGCAAATCTCAAAGGCCACTGACAAACTAACTATTAGATCTTTCGTGGAGCTTTTCCAGAACTTCAGTGACTTACAGAGCCCACCTCTGCCAGGCTCCTTCTTGACCCAGTTCTCAGAGTTTAACTTTTAGCCTTCCATTATTGTATAAGTTTGCTTTGCAGGGCTAGGCCAGTTATGGCTCTGGAACAAAGTACTCCTTTTCCAGGCAGAGAGATGTTTTCATCTGGAGCCAGCCTTAACTTTTCTTCTGGCTTTAATGTAAGCATGAACATAGGAAAATGACCAGCACAAATAAAGTCTTAAGGTTCTCTCCAAGCAACAGAGAGAGCCAGGAAAGGCAATAACAGAATTCAATCATCCCCTCTCCTTTCCTATTAGCTTGATTTTCATTTTGCTTCCAGAATAAATATTTCACAGGTTTCCTTATTCATGTGGAGCTGGAGGAAATATAATAACTTTGGCTCAGGTGGATGAATGTGGCTCTACCTGCCAGGTCTGGTGTGTGGACTTCAGTGTTGGATTTATGATTCTTACCTAGCCATGTGGTAAAGACTAAATAAAGACAGTCATGGGGTTACTAAGTAAGGGTCCAAGAGCAGATTATTGACCAAGGGTGGATTGAGACCAAACTGAATCTGCTGGGTCTGCTAATCCCCAGAATGTGGTTCTTTCTCCCAAATGGAAAAATTACAAGAATACCATCAGATTTGGAGGGACGCCTTCAATAAAGTGGTAAAGTAGTTGTGTTCTTCATAGACTAGGAGCCTAATAAAGCTGGCTGTAGGTTAGGCTGGGGAGCAGGAACTCACATACACACTTCAAAGGGGCACACGGGACTGTTGAAAAGGCACAGCCAGGGCCAGCCTGATGCAAAATTATGCAATTTCTCTGTGTAGTGAGTGTTTGTGTCCTCTTTGAGTTTGTATGCTGAGATTTTAAGCCCTGATTCGATGGTATATGAAGTGAAGTCTTTGGAAAGCAACGAGGTTGTAAGTGTGCGTTCCTATGTCCAAGACTAATACCCTTAGGAGAAAAAAGACTCCAGAACGTTTTTCTCTCTAGTCATGTCCCCTTCCCTCTTCTCCCTCTCTGGTCTCTGTCACACGAGGAAGCAACATGAGGACAATTTCACACATGCTTTGATGGCAAGACACAGGGAGATGGGGTTAGAAGCTTCTACTTGTTTCTACTTGCTCTTATAGTCCTGGAAGACGCCACTCAGCCTTCTGAGAGAGAAATATCTACCTAAGCCATGGTCCCTGTGTGCAACAAAACCACCTGGCCAGGTAAGGTGTGCTCACTGGGACAAATAGTGGCAAGACTATTTGGGGGACCAACTGTTTTCTGATTGGATTTGACACCTGATCCATAGTAAGCAATCTGCTATTGTAAATCTGATTATGTAATAGGCCCAAGTGGGGAAACTACTCCTGTTGTATTGCTAAATGGTCATGATGTTGACTTGTCAAGTTGTCTTCAAAATATTTATATTTATGCTCATATTCTAGTGGTGCTATTAACTTCAGATGGGGAAACTTCCTTTTTCCACTTTAACCCATCAAAGTCCCGAGAATTAGTGACTGTTGAATGCTCAGCCCTGAATGAGGCACCTATCTCATCCTCTCTAAGGCTCAAGAGTCATTGTAGAAAAGGGAGTAGAAAGAATTGGTGGGAGGAATGGAGTGCTGTGGAACACTGTCTTCCACGACAGTGGTTATCTAATTCTGTAGCTGTGACTACTTGTACTACATCTGCACAAAGACTGGGGATTTGTGTGGTCTTGTCTGTTCCTAAGTGTTTATAGGCAGTTGATGGCTGCCGGGGAAGGGAGAGACATCATCAGTGGTGTAGCCCCTGGTACACTGATCATGTTCCTGTAATAACCTCCTACTCAAGTTTCTGTAAACTCTGTAGGTCACGAACATACACATATACACACACACATACACACACATGCATACACATATGCACACACATACACACACATATACACACATATGCACACACATACACACGCATGCATACACATATGCACACACACACATACACACACATACACCCATACACATACATATACACATACATACACACACATTCACACACATACACACACACACATGCACACACACATACACACATGGACATGAAAGTAGAAGGGGAAATACATGTATGAAAATGTCATGATAAAACCCACTATTATGCATAATCAGTATAGAAAATAAAAACTTAATATACAAAAAAAGATGATTTTCTAAAAACCAGGAATCTAGTCCTCAGCAGACACTGGATCCACCAGCACCATGCTCTGGGATTTCCAGTATTCAAAACTGTGAAAACTAAAGGCATGTTCTCTAAACATCCTTAATATACAGTAATTAACCAATACATTTATTTTTTTTTTTCTGAAGAATACGACTCTCTACCATTTCCAGGAGTCTTCCAACCTGAAATAACAACAACAAAAGATGCTTCAAGAGAACATTATATAGTGAGTTCGATGGTTTGGAACTCAGGCTTACCTGTAGATAGCATCTAGTTTAGCCATGTGTAAATTTACCTGCATACATAGAGCTACTTGGGAAAAGTTTCCAACTATAGGTCCTTTCCTTTCCCTCTCGTGCACGGGAGCAAGGCTGTGTGGAGCCTGAAATGCTGCCCTGATGATGGATGAGAGGCAGGAGCATGGGGAAGATACAGGAGTGTAGAGAGAATCTCTTGTGTACTATGTGGAAGCACACCTGCCAGTAAAAGGCTGTTGGCTGTTAGCAAAGGGCAGGAAGTAGAAGGTGGGAGTTCCGGTAGAGACATTGGAACTGTGGGAGATTTGCCACCTGGACTCTCAGGAGATGACAAATGAAACTGAGGAGAGGTAACTAGCCATGTGGCACACATAGAATAAATGGGTGATATAAGTTACTAACTAGTTGGGGAACAAGCCCAAGCTTATGACCTAGACATTTATTCATAAATAATTAAGTCTCAGAGTCACTAGTTGGGAACTTGGGCACAAGTAAGAAAATCCCAAGGTTATACATGGGTATCAAGGCGGAGAAGCAACTAGAGGTTGGGTGTAGAGGAATTTTAATCCACCTCCAAAGCCCTTCTAGGTCAATACGATCCAGTCAGAATGTAGACATGCCCTGGATAACAGTATGATCTGGCTGGCATACAGACACACCCTTAGTACACACTTTAAATTCCTAACAATGAAGGTAAGGTTAGTTTGTAGAAGGAAGCAGCCATGTTTGAAATTGATGTCTAATTGAGGGGCAGACAACGTGAAAAAGAAAGATTAGACAGAATGAGTCAGAGACAGATATGCCCAACTCACACAAGAACAACACTGGGAAAAGAGGCAACTAAAGAGGAGAGGGGGGAGGGGGAGAGGGAGAGGGAGAGGGAGAGGGAGAGGGAGAGGGAGAGGTGATGTGTGGTGTGTGGAATGTGGCATGTGATATGTATATATGGCAGAAGATTAGATTGTAATGAGACTAGAGGCTTCCAGGCCTAGATCTAGTTATAGTTAGAACAGAGAAGGAACTGCGCTGGGCTCAGCCTAAGCACAGAACTCACTATAGATCGATACAACACTAAACATGTTCAGTCCCCAGATGTTAGTTTTTTAATTTGTCCTTCATTAAAGGAGCCGGAGTTCCCTCATTACTCTCTGCAGGGTAAGGGTGGGGAAAGAACAAGCCGAGTCTGAACTATTTTGTGATAGAAAATAAGGAAGACTTCAAAGAATAACAGGTCCACCTTCAAAGAAAATACAACTCAGTCAGAGGAGCTCCCACTGGTCAAATTTAGGGCCAAAAACAATCATCAAAATAATGAAAATACCAGAGGAAAGTTCAGGAGATGCTTATGATAGTCCCACACAAATCACTGATGAAGCGTTTATTGGAATTCCTACAGTTAAGCAATGTATGACTGTACGGAGAGATTTATCTTTGTAAATTAAAAGTTTCAACATTTATTTTGTGTATGTGTTGAGGGCAGTAGAACACGCGCCACAGCACTCCTCCAGGTTCAGGGGACAGCTCCTGAGAGTCGGTTCTCTCCTTCCACCATCTGGCTCCTGGAGGTCAGGCTTAGCAGCAAGCACCTTTAGCCGTTGAACCTTCTCTCAGGCACGGAGATACTTGTTATTAACACAGATGCATTGTTTCCAATCGAAGGGATGCCTGTACTTAAACCAGCCCTTTGAGACAGTGGCATACAGTGCTTTGTGATAAGGAATCTGAAAGACAGCAGTGACAGCCGTCTGGAACTTTGCTTATTGACTGGAGTTTGTTCACTTTCACAGATAATCCCTACACAAAGACTGGTGAGGTGGGTCAACAGGTAAACACACGTGTGGTCAAGCATGGCAGCCATAAGAATCACATGGTAGAAGGGAAAAATGGACCCTTGTGAGTTGTCCTCGGTCTTCCACAGCGCTCTCTCTCTCTCTCTCTCTCTCACACACACACACACACACACACACACATACACACACACACACACACTATTAGATAAATAAAATGATCAGTGGAAGTTTTATCCCCCTTCTGTATAAAGCTGAGAACAGGTGACATAGTTCGCAGGAGCTATTGCTAATTTCTCACTTTTCAGTTAATTTCAGCTATTTTGTTAATGTGCTTCTTTCCAGTCCACTCCTAATGCTGAACCAACAGAGTCTAGAAAGGTGCAGATCATGTCTGCCTTCAGCTGTAATTTCTTCAAACTTCTCTCCCAGAGCCCAAGAAGCTGTTGATTTTAACTTCCCCTCACTTTTCCCAGCGTGGCTTTTATTGTCACAGGTGGTAACACAGTCTGGGTTAGTTATTTAACTCATACCCCACCCCACCCCCAATCTCATTTCTACTTCCTCTATTCACCGAAGTCTTTGCTGTCTACAACTGTCCTGCCTGCCTGCATGCCGCCTTGCTTCCTGCCATGATGATAATGGACTAAACCTTGGAAACTGCAAGCCAGCCCCAATGAAATGTTTCCTTTATAAGAGTTGCTGTGGTCATGGCGTCTCTTCACAGCAATGGAAGCCCTAACTAAGACAGCCAGGGAGGGCTGAAGATGCAGCTTAGTTGGTAAGAGTCCTTGCCTGAAGTCCTCTAACATGGACAAAGCCAGTGCCATCCATGGCAATGTATTAACTTTGAAGTGAACCTGGACTACATGAGACCCTGACTTTAAAACAAAACAAACTCTTGACCCATTTGCAGTCATCTTAGGCCACTCCCTTCTGAACCCCTTGCCTCAGTTTCTTTGTCTGTTGAGCAGGAGTAACTCTCCCCATCCCTAGGGAGTTGAGAAGGAAGAGCAGACATTCAGAGAACAGAGTGTGGGGGGAGGTTATTAAACTGGACCCCTGGTGTTGCTGCTTTTATTTGTTTATGGTAAGTTCACTGAATTTCACCTGAAACAGGACTTCACAGAGCTGTGGTTTTTTTTTTTTTTTTTTGGCAAGACTATGCTAGAAAGACAAATTCAAAACAGACATTCTTTTAAACAAAAGTCATATGGATTCTTTTACAATAAGTGCATTTGCAGGGTGCTGCCTGCTGGACTGCACACTCTCTGGTTTAGGAAATCAGTGCAGACCCAATATAAAATTGTCTTTGGGCCTGTTACTTTTCCCCCTCACCCCTGGCCTCCCACTCTTTCTGTAGCTCAGGACAGTTGCCGGCTCTGGAGGAAGCCATTTGTGTCTCAGGATAGATGCCTGGCTGTCTTGCTCTCATCTGCACTCACCTCTTGGCCTGTGTGTGCTGCTCTTCTGTTTCATGTTGACAGAGGAGAGACCCGGGCTCTCTACCGGACCCTCTGCTCCAGTGAATGGCCCCATAAGCTGAAACCAGCTTCCACCAACAGGGAAATACCATTCACTCATGAGTTTATTCTTTCATTCATTCACTAACCATTTGAGCAGCTAAAAGCATATTAGGCATGGAGCCAGATGCTGGGAATTTGGAGAAACTCAGGAACAGTGGGAGAATCGGCAGTCAGAAAGAATGTCAACCATTTTAAATGTTATAAAGGTGTGTGTGTGTAGGAGGTGATGGGGAATGATTCCTGTGGTTTTTGCTTGGAGAGTCAGAGAAAGGGATATTTGAGTCTGGTGTGGAAAGATGACTGGGTATATTTTGTTTGGTTTTGTTTCTTTGTTTTTGGAGGGTTGGGGGGGGGGGCGGGCAGGAGGGACAAGTCACCTGAAGGGAATCCTGGAGTCTCACTGTTATTCCCAGGTTCTTTAAATCATCCCTGATCAGTTCCCTGAGATATTTGCTTCAGGATCAGCTTGGTGGAGAGACAGATTGACCAACACTGTGGCTTTGGCACACACAGAGAAACAAATCCTAACCTCTTGTTCAAGGGTGTGATCACCTTTAGACGTGAGGCACCCCATCTTCGTTTTGTTATACCGTTCCTCACACCTGTCTCTTTCTCCTCTTTTCTCATAGAGGAAGATGCCTGTACTCCTGCTAAAAGCAGCCCTTCCTCAGGGAGCCCCAGCCCACCTCACCTTCTAGAAGCTTCCCTTATTACGGTTTCTGTCCCATAGCTTCAAGCTCTTCGGCTTTCCAACTCCTTTCCTTGTGTCAACAAACAACTTTCAGTCTTGCACAAATTCAAAACAAACAGAAGCCTCCCATCCCCGCCCTCCCCTGAATCTATGAAGGTGCCCACAGCTTCCTACTCACACACCGAGGAAACCCCTCTGTTGCAGCCTTTGTAGTCTCCTTGATCCTTAACTTCTGATCTCCTAATACATTTGCTTCCAGCATCTCAACTCCCCAAAGAGCCTCCAGATCAACAAGCCCATGGCCCATCTCCAGCTTTCATCCCCATCCATGTCATTGAAATCCTCAAAGGTCACCATTCTTGTTTTCCACAGTGCTGTGGGCCCAGCTCCTCCTGCAGCATCAGCTCCTATTCTGTTCAAGTTGACACTACCCCCAAGATCACCCTGTACTGTCCCTTGACCTAAGCTCTAGACCCTCAACCCTTGGTTCTGAAGCTGAAGAGCTTCTCTGAGCACTGCATCCAACATGCAGCTGTTACTGTGACCTTCCAGGGAGGAAGGGTGAATTCATTCTCAAGTGCAGGACTCAGTACGTTCTGCAGCAGACCTTTACACTTGGAAGAATGATTAAGTTCATTCTGTCTCTCAGACTCAGGATCTAATGACATTTCTTACTCCTTGTTCCTCTTTCTCTCACCTTTGGCCCTTTTCCCAATTGTGTCCCAAATCCTGCTTTGTTGGTGTTATAAAAGTAATGGTTTCTTCTGTCTGATGGCTACTGAGAAATACCTGGTGGTACATGTTCATTCTTCCTAGTTTATATGAATTCACAGAACTTTCCAAAGGCTCTGGGCCTTTCTGTATTTTCGTATTAATTGAGTCTTTTAAGGCAACCTCTGCTCTTTCTACAACTCAGCCAATTCTCACTCAGTGTCTACTACCCTTAAGCCATTCTAAAGAGCTACAGGTCTAAGAGGAAGGAGAAAAGTCGAATCTAAAGTGAAGATTAAAAACAATAGGGATTTGGCAGAGATGAAGGGCGAAAACCAAAATGCTTTCAGAAGAAAGAGATTGTGTGTTCGTGTGTGTGTGTGTGTGTGTGTGTGCGTGCGTGCATGTGTGTGTGTCTGTGGTGCTGTAAAGAATGGAGTTAACATTTGAGGTGAATATGAATAAGGAGAAACTAGTTCTACAATGGGTTGCACTAGACATGCTTGGAAAGATTGGAAGGAAAGATTTGCTGGAGAAAAAAAGAGTATAGTCTAAACTAACTAAAACTGGTTTACTTGATGAATTCTAAAATCCCCATATTCCATAGAAAACACAGTCAGTAGCAGAAAGTAAGGCTTTGGCTTATGCTTCAACAAAAACATTTACTTCAGACGAGTACTGTGTATATTTGTTAGGACAAACACAGGCACACAGACACACATAGACAAACATACTCACATAGACACACACACACACACACACACACACACACACACACACACACACATACACATACACACACACACACGCAGGAGTCCAGCCTTGGCAGAATAGGAATGCACAGGCTCTAGGGGAGGAAGGGTAAATTCATTCTCAGTTGGAAAGTTCTATGTGAGTACAACTAACACAAGTGAAGTCATGAACAGTGCCTGTGGTAACTTGGCGGGGCAGGGGGGAGCAGAGTTGAGTTGGTGTGAATGCAAGGGAAGACGTATAGGGAAATATTTGATCAGGATGTGAGGTGTAAGCATGAGTGTGTCAGTGCAAAGGGGAAAAGCACTGTGTTTCAGGTAAGGGAGCAGAAGGAAGTGCAAATATGTGTGTCAGAAGGGGAGGGCACCTGCAAGTGTGTTCATAGCAGGAGCCCTTGTATAGAGCTGGAAGCAGTTATCAACAGAGGGAGGTTTATACCTCTGTGGCTCTTCATGGGCAGTCAACTTTGTCCCTCAGGGAACTTTTGACAGCATCTCCACATGTTTTTAAATGGGCACAGCTAGGGTAAAAACCTGAAAGATGTTGTATGTCTTTCAGTGTACAGGACATCAAAACAGACTTCCATCAAAATGTGAATGATACCAGGATTTAGAAACTCTAAAAAGAAAGTGAGAAGTCAGTAAGAAAAAGAAAGAAAAAAGACAGACAGGTAGATAGATGGATGGATGGATGGATGGATGGATGGATGGATAGGTGAATAGATAGGTGGATGGATAGATAGATGAATGGAAGAATTGATTGATCAATCGATTGATAGAGGATAGATAGATGCTAAATTGAAGGAAAATAATATAAGGAAGCTTTCTGGAAAGGTAAAAATATTTTAATTAGTCTCATTAATTTACTAAAAATAATAATTCTTGTAAATGGCAAAAGAACACTTCTTTATAAGATTCTTACAGCTTAAGCATTATGGGGGTAGAGAGATGACTCCGTGATTAAGATCACTTTCAGCTCATAGAGAGGACCTGGATTCAGCTCCTGGCACCTGTGTTAGACAGTTCACAACTATAGTTTTAGATGATATGACACCATCTTCTGGTTTCTGTGGGTGTCTGCAAATACATGCTACACACATACACAGATAAAATAAATCTTAACAAGACAATTTAAGCATGGAACAAAACTTGTCTAATAGAAAGGTGCCTTCTATCTGTATCTCTTCCTGGCTCTTAGCTAACCCTCCCTCCATCTCCTCCACCCCCACTCTCCTCCCAAGGCACCAGGGTGTCAGTTCACAAAGGCTCTGGCAAAGCTGACTCTGGGAAAAAGGGCTGAGCTCAAAAAGGGACTGTAATCAGGAGGACTTGTGTTGAGTCCCAGCCCTGGGGCCCAGGAAGGACTGGCCTTGGATACTTGCGGGCAGAAGGCTGTGGGTCATGGTCCCCGAGGCACACTTATGTAGGAGAAGCTGAGTCCTCACCATCTCTTCCATTATGAACCCTGCCTGCCCAGGCCACAGCTGCCCTCCTCCCTCTTGGTGTTAGAGCCACTCTGTGATAGAAGATGTTAGATTAACTAGAAGTTACTTAAGAAACACAAAGTCTCCTAAGCCTATTTTAACTTTTTAAACAATGATATCTACTTAGCAACTATTTCCTAAAGTGTAGGAGAGGGAACATTATGTTCAAACTAAAAACAAACAAATAAAACCCAAAACAACAACAACAAAAAAGAAATTACTATTAAAGGTTGTCACTTGTGGCCACAAAAATGTGAACTTAAGACATGACATCTAACCCAGCAATGGGCAAGAATCAGTCTACCAATGTCCTCCAGAGAATCCAGAGAGGGTGGAAAAGAGAGTGAATTCTTGGCTAGGATTTTCAGGAGCTGGGTCTTGTGGTCCATGCCCCATAGACAGGCATTATACTGGGGTTTCTAAAATTACAACGTTTCTGTGTCCCCAGAAAAGAATCAGGAACTCTCAAATTTTGATGCAGTTACCAGTTCCTTGCCAGCTGGATGGGTCTGGATCCACAGCCCCTCTACCCCCATAGCACCAACAGCACTTTGTACTGACCCTTTGGGGCTTGTCTTCAACAGTTCTACCACCTCAGCTTCTAGGAGGTCAAGTGCTAAAAATGCCATATAGGCAGTCCAGATAGGGCATCCCCAAACAGAAAGCCCACATGGCAGGTGAGCCGGCTAAACTCTAGATTTGGGTAACTACAATGCCATGCAACCTCAGGAACCTGTCTCTAACCCAGTGTTCCTGCACATCCCCCAGGATTCCCCCAGCAAGCATCCTTTTCGTGAATTTCCTAGCCAAAGCCAGGTAATCATATATACGCAAGTGGAGAAAGAGGACCTGGCTTTGAGCATCAATGATGTACACAGTGGGTATCAGGTTCCTCAACACAGATGGTGCCCCTTTAGCCAGGAGCTCTGGAATCAGCCCACGCTGACAGCCTGAGTATCAGGGGGCCATTCAAAATGCCAGGGCTTGCCGTTGGCATCAGTCAAGTTTTTAAAGCAAACATGTCCAGCTGGGTGTGATGGCACCCAGCACGTGGGCTGAGACAGGGTCTTTGTGAGCTGGGGCTAGCCTGGGAGAGATCCTCCTCCATGCACCAAGACAAACGAAGAACATAAACACACCAGTTTTCAATGTTTACTCTTGGAAAAAAAAAAAAAGAAAAAACGAAGCCACAAACTTGGAATGTGGGGAACCTTTTCAGATATTAGAGTTCTTCATGGCATAATTAAAGGGATATAATACAATTCACTACAGTGCCATGGAGGCTCTTAGGTTGAAACAATGCAGCCTCAGAGACACAGAGGAAGATAGACTACTGTTAAAAAGTCAGAAAAGGCCCCCACCCTTCTGCTTAGAAAGTGTATATCGCAGAGTAAGCTGGCCAGTTAAAATACAGGAAGCAGTTCTGAATTTCAGAAACATAATATTTTAATAGTATAAGTTTATTTCAGGCTACTTCCAATTTGAAATTCAAATTTAACTGAATACCCCATAGTTGTTTTTTGTTGTTGTTGAATCTGGCGACCTTATCCCAGCAAGAGTGTAAGGTGAGAGTTGGGGTTTTCAGCCGGTAGTGGTGAGTATATGTTCTCCTAGGGTTAGTCTTGGCCCTTCTGCTATGGTGACTGTGGAGCTGTATACAGCAGTGTGTTTTATATTCATGTTGCTCACTTCAGCTGGTATTCATCTGAAGAAGCCATCATCTAGTGTAATTCTGAGAGAGAGAGAGAGAGAGAGAGAGAGAGAGAGAGAGAGAGAGAGAGAGAGAGAGATTAGATATTAGATAAGTACACTAAGAGTCTGATACATTTTTTTAAAAAGGGTTTGTTTATATTTTATGTGTATGGGTGTTTTGTATGTATACACACCACATGCATGCAGTGCCTCTGGAGGCCAGAAGAGGGCATCAGATCCTCTGAAGCTGAGTTAATAGGTAATTGTGAGCCACTGATGTGGGTACTGGAAAGTCCTCTGCAAGAGCAGCATATGCTCTTAATCACTGAGCCATTTCTTCAGCTCCTGAGGGACAGTTCTTAACTATTTCTTCATTTAGCAGATATTAACTGACCATATGACATGCTCTAGCTATTGGGAGCAGAGCAAGAAATGAAGTATTCCTGTTTTTCCAGTTCTTGCTTGACTAAACTAGATTTTCAATGCTAATTTTAATATTCTTGCTTTTTTGTAATGCTAGAGCTTACTTGAGTTAGGTGTAACTCCATGTGCTGGCTATATCACATGAAAACACCTTGCCATTATTTGAATATGTGTGCCTAATGCCCTTATTACTCCCAAGGCAAAACTTTTGGTTTGTTTGTTTTTTTCCAATAATGGATTTCATGAGAATTATCAGTCATACTGACATAATAAAAGATTTTAGTAACATGATTCTACTGGTGTGTGTGTGTGTGTGTGTGTGTGTGTGTGTGTGCGCGCGCGTGCATGCGCGCGTGTGCATGTAGAGATGGTCTTTTGGGAATGAAAGTACAGAGTCATGTCTCTCTTGACCAACTTAAATCCTCAGACAAGCACTTTTAAAGATTCTAGTCCCAGTTTTTTTAGGCAGAAAAGATGGCTCCTGGGCTCAGTATCAGATATGGAAAACGTGGCTTGGCTTTGTCCCTGCTTGATTCTAGGGTGTTGTGTTCCATTAGAGGCCCTGGTGAGAGGAAGTCTTGGTACCTCTCAGAAACCTGCCAAATCAGGCACAGACTTGCTGGCAGCCTCAGTGGAGGAATCTTACTGATCCATGCCCAGCTCTCAGGAGGAAACTGGCAATGGAGAAGAAAGCAAAACAAGCCACCCAATGCCTCTGCACCTTGGAAATTTGACTTGGAAATTCTGCCTCAAGGCTGTGAAAGAGTGGATATAATGATTCCATTTTCTCCAGGTCTAATTTCTGGGCATTTAGACTTTAACGTTGAGAAAATACATCCAATTATCTGATTATTACTCTTCCCCCACAACCCCCATACACAGTCTAGCGATTGTCAGGTTAGGTGGTTCTGTTCCTTGAAGACACATTTAGATTAAGTAGTCATTCTTATTTGAAACTAGACCTTTGTTCTCAAGACTTCTTCCTCTTCTAGTGCAAGCTTTGAAATCTAGTTTGCCCGGACGTTCCTTTGACTACCTGGCTCTTCTCCAGCAGAGGTAAATGGACTTTTCTTTATCCAGTCTCAGGTCTCCAAGGGAGAATTATAAAGTTCCTTCTTATGGCTTCTGAGGTCACAGTGACCCAATTTAGATAGTAATCCAGTCACAGCCTTCTGCTGCCCTCTAGAGGAAAAGACGGGTCCTGAGCAAGGCAGAATTGAGAGCTGATTTTAAGTAAATTTAAGGCTTATAGGGGATAACCACCCTAAAAGTTATTCTGTTACACTAAGATGAGAATCTAAATGCTATGAAAGAGAGTTATGTTAAATTCATGGAGTTTGACCAGTTGGCTATGCAACAAGAGCCTAATGTCTCAGCACTGCTTCTCATGTCTGTTTCTGCTTGTCTCTTTCACTCTGCTTCTCTGCCTTCCCTCCCTTCTTCCTGTGTGTGTGTTTGGGGGTGGATAATCTGGCTCTCTGGAGCTACGTTCCAGGTGCTATGAGCCACGGGAGTAAGGGGAACCGAGCCATGGTGTTCTCTAAGAGTAGTACTGACTCTTAACTGCTGATCACCACTCCATCCCCTGCCTCCTTTACTTTAGCAATCATCTGATCTATCTTGGGTTAATTTTAAGAGTCTTGTAAGATTGTTTTCCATTACTATCAAAAAGTGAAATTCATTTGATTCAGGGAATAGTCCAGGAGTCCCAGCCAAGGCATGTTTGAAAGCACTCCATCACTGAACTACATCCTTGGCACTATACTTTGAGTCAAATTCTAAACCAAAATTCACTTCCAGCATTCAATGAAACATGTTAAAACTATACAACTAAGAGTCCCTCTAGTCAAGAAAGAAGCGGTCCCCTCAGTGCTGTTGAATTCAGATTACATTTTAAAAGAAATGTTTTTGTAAAAAAAGAATTCTGAAAATGACATTTTCAAAAACTACATTGAGATAGAAGCAAGCATTTTCAATTAATGTCTACTTCACAACCATCTGTAATGGGATCTGATGCCCTCTTCTGGTGTATCTGAAGACAGTATGTTCATATACATAAAATTAATCCAAAACCAAAAACCAAAACCAAAAACCTTGTGTCTTGAAATTACATCTTTATGGTTTGACCATGTTTAATTCAAGGCAGGGCAGAGATGGTAGGCCAGCTTTGTACCCAGGAGTGGGGGAGCAGTAGTCAGTTCTATAAGGAAGACCTTGAGAAGAGAAGCTGAAAAGTAGGAGGCACTGTCAGAAAGGATGCTGTCAGAATTACCAACTCCAGAGTCATTTTTGCTATGAGCTATCAGTGTTTGAGACAGAAGTGCATTCCTGGGGTGACCGATGACACGTGGGACTCCTATGATAGAGAAAATGTACAGCATAATTACCTCTTCCCTATCACCTAGATTACTCTAACATCCCTTTTCTAAATACCCCCTAGAATTCTGGGGAGATCGTGTGAACAGGGACTGTGGGAATTCCTGCCTCTGACTTGGACCCCAGACTTCTCTTCTATCTTCTTCCTCTGAGGCAAATGTCGTTACCTACAAGGTTCACACTTGAGAACCACACAACTGAGTTAAACATAAATAATACAAATAAAATTTACAAAAATGCCTCACAAATGTTTTAAGCAAGTTTATAATTATGTGTTTGGACCACATTCATAGTTATCCCAAAGTGAACACGGCACATGGGCCCCAGGTTAGTGTCTGAAATGAAATATCTCCTACCATGCTACAGTAACTTGTTAAAAATGGCCTCTAATGAATGGATCACAACACCCAGTGCACACGCTGCCTAGTGATACTTCTTTCTCCAAAGAGAGATGGAATCTATTTCCTCATTCCTGGAATTTGCCCATACAACTTGTTTTGTCAGTAGAGTATAATGGAACTTCCGTCTGTGTCTGACCCCCAAGAGGCCTTACAGCACCAGCTTTTGCAGATAATGAATTCCAGCTCCCAGGAAAAACAGTCTGGGCAATCCAATTGGAGAGACTGTGTGGAAAGATCACAGAGAGACTGAACTTCTTGCTTCCACTGCTTTCTCAACTACCATGGTGCAATGTTAAGGGGTGGTGAGGACCAGACACCAACAAAGTTTATACATCTTCAATTTCGTGTTACTACACTGTCCTTTGCTCACTGTTCATCAAAGATTCTATCTTGTTCAACTTAAATATGGAAATTAAGACTATATATATGTTGGTGCTAAAACCAGCTTCCTAGTCCCTATAACAGGCAAAATAATGCTTTAATAGGCTGTGATCTATTTAGTTCTTCCACACACCCTGATCAATCAGCTACCAGTGGTCAAAACAATGCAGCAACTTTGTTTCTTATAGTCAACCATTGTCTACTGACTTTTGTCTCTATGGGACCCTACCATTCCCACTGAAACTTTGGAGCTCAGTTCTGTAGCAGTATCAATTACTACCATTTGACATACTGAAGACAGCCATCACAAAGACACTGTCACCCTCTCATCAATACATTTCACAGTGCCTCAGCACGGGGAGTTGTGTCTGAACTCTCTTGAAGGCTACACCATTGGAGTTGAACACTCAGACCACATTCCAATTCCCTAATTCTTTGGATCTTACCCTCGTCATTATCCCAATTCTGGCAGTTAGCCTGACTGAATATAGGTTCCAGCTGGTTCACTTCAATCAGCAAAGAGCATAGTTAGACAACTTTTGGCTTCCAGATCCTTCCATATCAGCACATTTTATCTAGTTCACTGCCTTATATCCATTTTCTCTGACCTAATAAATCTCAGAGTTACTTGAGTTTCTGTCACTAAAAATGAGCAACACTTTGTAATTACTTTGGAGTATAAGCTATTTCCTTTTGTGCCAGACTTTGTACCTGGTTCCTCAGAACAAATCCAAATCTGCATCTAGAGAGAGTCCTTGAGGTAATGAGAAGCAGCTGGGGTGGGTCTTGAGCTTATTGTAGGGTCTCTTCAGACACAGGCAGATAGGCAGTCCCAAGAGCTTAGCTTTTCATAAGTCCTAGTACTTGGTCCCCATACCAAGGTGCAAAATCTTTCTTGTAACTAATCGTATTTACATATGAGGCTTATGAGCACACACAAAATGCTACTTAAGTTACAATTCTGCAACCCACAATGTTGTGTTTTGAGTCCGTGTCTGTGGGAAATTCGAACAAGCTAGTGAAACATCTGCAGTTACCACAGCAGCTCTGGTTTCGACTTGAGCCAAGAGACCCCAGCTTGCCATTTTCTTAGGCTCTCCAGTTGATCCAGAAGCATCACTGCTACTTATTTTTGGTTCCCAGTGAACTTCAGGAAGTTCTTCATCCCAGTCAACCTTATGTGATTAAGCATGATGATACAGCATGTCGCAGACTTATATATATTCCATTGCCTTAATGAGAAAGATTGGTATTGTGTTACAAGGTAATAATATGATCATATCACTGAATCCAATATTGAGGGAGCTGTTCCCCGGGACCACCTCTGGTTCCGAATATCTTATCTGTTAGAGACCTTTAGTAAAAAGGAACACATTTTAAAAGATTGTAGGTTAAATCAACATTTGAGAGCTGAAGTGCAAAAGTACAGAAGTGCACTAGCACAAGTGACTTTCAGTTACTGTTCTTGGAGCTGGGGGAACAAGACCAGGAACTTGGGCTATGAGAAGGTAGACTTTTAGAGGAAGACATCTGCAGAATTAGGACACAGGTCACCAAGGAGACACTGCTGGTACTACTGTGGGTGCTTCTGGGATCCAGTAAGAAAGAGTTAGGGACCAACTGCCAGTACAATGAAGAACAATGTTGTTAACTAAAAATAAGGGAGCAGAAAGGTAGTCTCTTTTGAAGTTATTCTCCATGTATTGGCCCATAGTGATAGTGGTATAGCATGCACCATGGTTAGAGGCATGGGGTTAGAGCTGAAAGGCCTTAATGAAGAGTCCTGAAGTATGTGCCTCAGAATATACTGCCTCATAAGAACAGAGTGTCTGTCTGTCTGTCATACACATACACAGTCATCAGTGGTTTGGATTTTTTTTTTTTAGTATTAAAGCATTTTTCCCTCAACATTGTAATAATTTCTGTTTTTAAATAGAAAATAAAAAGTCAATGAAAAAAAAAGTTTGTCTTACTGATGAAAACTAATCACTTTACTACCTTTTTAGGATTTTCCAGAACATTCCACATGTATAAATGTATAATCTCAACAGATTACAGTTTTCTAAACTCCTTCTGAAAATATCTTAGGGGCAGGCAGTGGTGAGCATACCTTTAATCCCAGCACTTGGGAGGCAGAGGCAGTCAGGTTTTTGAGTTCGAGGCCAGCCTGGTCTACAGAGTGAGTTCCAAGACAGGCAGGGCTACAGAGAGAAACCCTGTTCGAAAAACAAAAAACAAACAAAACCCAACCCAACCCAACCCAAAACCAAACAAAACAAAAAACAAAGCGGGTGGGTGGGTGGGTGGTGATGGCTCAGTGGCAAAGAGTACCTACTGCTCTTCTGAAGGTCCTCAGTTGAAATCTCAGCAACCACATGGTGGCTCGCAATCATCTGTAACGAGATCTGATGCCCTCTTCTGGAGTGTCTGAAGACAGCTACAGTGTACATAGAATAAATAAAATCTTAAAAAGAAAAAATGTCTTAGGGTGTGGGGAGCCACAGCCTCTGGGGCTGCACCCCAACATGGCGCCTACAGGAAGAGAGTTCTTATAATAAACAAGTCCTTATTTGGCTGCTGCTGTTATCCCTGCTGATCATTGGCTGAGCTCGCTCACCTGGCAAAGCTACGTTGCCTGGTGTGATTGGTTGGCGTGAATGCATACATATTGGGCTTTTCCCGGGGTTCGTGGGAGATGAAGAGGGAGATGATGAGGGAGAAGATTGTTCAAGGTTCCCGAATAAACTGCTGTTAGAAGAACTAGTGGTTGTGTCTTCCTTGCTGGCCAAGAGAGCAGATACAACAAATGGTGGCCCGTACGGGGACCCAACTCCCCCACCGAAGAGTTCAGAACTTTCAGCAGTCAGTGTCTGCCGGCAGGGTAAGTTCTCGGTAAGTGAGATTTACAACCCCAGGAGTTTGGGGAAAGACCTCGGGGAAAGTAAGGCCTTTAAGGATCCCGGAGCAGGGACGATTTAACAAGGTTCTCGGTAAGGAGATGTAACAGAAAGCTCCCAGTTTTTGGGACAAGTAAAGTTCCTGGTATAAGGACAAGTTAAGTGCCCAGTGCAGGGACGAAGTTAAAGTGAAGGGAGCAGGAGGAGATTGCAGCAGAAAAAATGAAAGTAAGAACATTGGTGCAGCTGCTAGCAATTTGGACTTTAATTAAATCTTGCCTGGCAGACAGGAGTGGAGGGTATGCTGCCAAGTTAGAAAAGTTTTCCTGTGGCCAGGCTGGGTCTTAATCTTAAAAAGATTGCTTTCCCAATCACCCAAGGCCAACTACTGCAGCTCCTGTGAGACGTCTAAAATTATGTCCACGGTATCGTAAAGGCTCATGCAGCAGAAGCAGAAAAATGCAAATGAGAAGTCAGCAGAGGAGCAAAGAGACTAAAGCACAAGAGAGTGAGGAGGGAAGTTTAAGACAGTGGAGACCCAGACCCATGTTTGGGCCAGCTGCCCTCATTACTACTTAAATCAAAGCAGATGGCTCAACTCCCTTGTTAACTCTCAGCTGAAAACTGGATTCNTACTGTAGATATTCTGGAGCAATTAGTCTTTGTGTCAGGTGTAAATGGTGCTTCCAAAATACTGCCTTCCATATATTCAAATCATAATGCTAAGTGTAACCTCTGTGCAGTTTCAGAATTTTTCTCGTGCAACTAATTTGTCCCGCAAAACAGGAACACCCGTGTGGAGATTGCCATCGCTCAGCAGTGGTTGAAGATGATCCAGAGGACCTTCAGCTTCCTCAAGGATTGGGGAGGGATGGTCTTCTGGGGAATTTTTGCTGTGTGCTGTGTGCATGTTTTGTCTGTGGTGTATGTGTCGGTTACAGCGTAGCCAGGCTCGTACTACTGCCATGGTTGCTCAAGCCTTTGCAGTGGTGGAGGCAGGACAGTCTTCCCAAATTTGGCTTGCTGCCATAAAGAAATAGCCTTGCCATTTTTTCATCTTGCCATGGATGCAAGGCTAAGCACTGCACAGGGGACAGCTAGTGACCTGTTTGGTGTCCTCTGGAAGGCATGTCTAATTGCTTGAGGGTTAAGTGTCCAAGTGTCCCTCCCCCAGAAAAATGACACGGGAGCTGGCCAAGGCCTCCCTGGGTGGTAAGCCCGGAGGAAGGCTTTGTGTAAGGCCTCTATGTTTGCATATGGGGAATTAGACCTCTACCTTCACCCATGTAGCTTGCTTGCAGCCATAAAAAGTTAAATTTCTTCTGATCATCACACTCGGGATTCGAGGCTGAGCACTGCACGAGGGTTAGCTTGAATGCTGTGAAGCAGCCCTTGGAAGACATGTCTGAGTGCATGAAGGTTGTACCCAAGATCCTTCCCCTGGGAAAATTGGTATGGGATGGGTCTGGGTCACTACAGGTGATGAGTTTGTGGGTGATGCCAGTACAATGTCCCATGTCTTGCACACCAGGGACCAGACCTCTATCTTTGCCCATTGTGTTGCTTGCGCCTTTTAATATAAAACAGGGGGAACTGTGGGGAGCCACAGCCCCTGGGACCACACCCCAACACGGTGCCTACAGGAAGAGAGTTCTTATAATAAACTAATCCTTATTTGGCTGCTGCTGTTATCCCTGCTGATCATTGGCTGAGCTCACTCACCTGGCAAAGCTACGTTGCCTGGTGTGATTGGTTGGCGTGAATGCATACATATTGGGCTTTTCCCGGGGTTCGTGGGAGATGAAGAGGGAGATGAAGAGGGAGATGAAGAGGGAGAAGATTGTTCAAGGTTCCTGAATAAACTGCTGTTAGAAGAACTAGTGGTTGCGTCTTCCTTGCTGATCGAGGGGGCGCACAACATTAGGGGACTGGTGAGAGGAGCCTATAGTTGGACACTTGTTGCTCTTGCAGAGAGACTGGGTACAGTTGTCAACACCCACATGGTGGCTCACAGGCATCTGCTACTCCAGTTCCACAGGACCCAAGGCTCTCTTTTCACTGCCATGGGCATCAGGTAGCATGTAATGCTTCTCTCTCTCTCTCTCTCTCCCCACCCCCCCAGGCAAAACACTAGTAGACATTGGATAGAATAAAATAAAATCTTTAAAAAACCCACCATAATGTAAAATATGACATTACTTATTATCTATTTTTAATATCATTTATATTATTTATATTATATATAAATATTGCTCATATTTATTTACACTTAGAATTTCAAACTATTCCCAAGTATGGGCTTTGGAACCATTCATGGGACCTAGAGCAGCAGGCCTTAATGGCAGGGCCTATCATCACCCTTAGCCAATACAATTCTGTTTTTAATATTTGCTTTAAACATTTGACATCAGCATAAAATTCTTAGGGGGAGAAAATTCTACTAACAAACTATTAGAAAACAATTCTTACAAGCTTATAGTGCAATCACTATAATTTCCCATTTTCTGCTTTCTTGCTATGTAGTCCAGATTGTAACCCAAACTCAAGGAAATCCACTTAACCCAGTCTCTGAGTGCTAAGATTACATGTGTGAAACAAAGCCAGGCTTATTTCCTATTTTAAGGACTATAAAAGATGAGTGTGTGTGTGTGTCTATATGTGAACACGCACATGCATGCGGTAACAAAGGACATCATTTTTTCTATTTAATAGTACCTCACAGTTATTCTAATATGCATTTCTTGGATTACTAAGGTATGTAAGGTTTTACATATTTGATGGCTATCTGTGTCAGTGAGTCTTTCTCTACAGTCTACACGTTTTCCAAGCATGACTTAAAAACTATCCTGTATTTCCGTGTGCCCAGTTCCCAGAAACTTTGATTTCAGTATGTATTGCTCATAGAACACAGAACACCATTCCCTTGTCTCTATTCTTCATTATGACCTTGAATCTTCCTTTAGGAAAACACAGACCTCTCATTCTTGGGTTCCATATCTCTATCACTGCATCACAAATATATCTCTGTCTACAGCTGTCTTATCTTTTCTTTCTGGCTCATAATACAGCTTTTTAATGTTCAAGTGGATTATTTCACTTAAACAGTTGAGTCTATCTCTCCTTGTCTCTGAACAGGGAAAGATATTGCAGGATGCTATGATAGTGACTTTGAACATGGAAGATGTGGACATGTGCCAAAGAATGTGGCAACCAATAAAAGTCAGGAAAAGACAAGGAAATTCTTCTTTAAAGCCCTTAGAAGGAAATAGCCCATTAAACAGCTGATTTTAGCTTACTAAGACTGAACTGGGGCTGGGAAGGTGTTTCAGAGGGTAAAGTACTTGCTGTGCAAATGTAAGGACTGAGTTCAGATCCTCATTCCCCTACTGCTTGGGATGGAGAAGGGATGCCCCTGGGGACTGATCACCAGACACTGAGTTCCAGGATCAGTGGGAGAGCCTGACTCACAAGCAAAGGTGGGCAGTAGTGGGGGAAGGCCCTGACCACTACCCTTAGCCTCAAACGTGCACGCACCATACATCTCCAATTAAAAGATCTTCTGTCTTCCACAAGTCCAGAAACATTATGCTGATTCTGTTAAGCTTGTGGTAATATGTTACAGCCCAATTAGGAAACAAATGTACAGGTCATTTGGTAGTGCATTAGAGGGGTATTTAAGTAGTTATCGAGCGAGGATAGTTTACGAAGTATTAACAAAGATTGTGGTTCCATTTAGTTTCAAAATAGTTCAAATGAAAGAGCAATTAAGCGGGGCAGTGGTGGAACATGCCTTTAATCCTACGACTTGGTAGGCAGAGGCAGGCGGATTTCTGAGTTCCAGGACAGCTAGGGCTATACAGAGAAACCCTGTTTCGAAAAATCAAAAAACAGAAGAAAAAAAAAAGAGCAATTATCTGCAAGGAACACACAGGACAGAAAGCATCTCACTAGGGCAAGATTACTTGTGTTAAATATAGGTCTAGTAGGAGTAACAATTTGTACAGCAGGCACAGTTCTAAGAAGTCTTTACTCCCAAGTACACTGAGGTCTGGAGAAATTACCTTTTGGGGATAACATATGGTAATCCGCAGACATAATGAAGTAACTTAGCAGTCTCACTTAATGCCCACCGACTGCTCCTCTCCACACTGTGAAAGAAACCTTATGGAAGCAAGAAGGCCCCAACGACTTAAAATGAACAATCACCTGTTATCAGTGATCAGAACCAACAGAGCCTGGAATCTTTTGTCCGAGAAAATGACGGTGATAATGGGTGGTCAAGACAACCTCTGGGTTTTTTGTAATTATTGAAGTTGAGCTATATCCAAGCTATGTACTTTTCCTTGTCTACTCCAAATAAATCGTGACTACGTGACGAATGCCATATTTGCTGATATGATCCGAGTTCTTCTTTTCAAAAGATCCGAGTAAGAGTTAAAGGCTGGGCCTCACTCGGATCCATGTGTAAAATACAGTTTCGAAGTTGCTCCTAACGTGTAGGTACCTCACAATACTCTAATGCATTTCTCTTTTCCCGGTTGGCCGTGACCCCGCCCCGGGGCGGGCCGCACACCTCCGCCCCGCCCCTCGTCCCCTCCCTCCCTCCCTCTCCGGCCTAGAGCGCCCAACTCGCTGTCTCCCGGCTCGGCCTCCCCGGCCCTCGCGCGCCGCTCGAGATGGCCGCTGCGGTGCGGCCGGGCGCGGAGCCGTGGAACCGCGTGAGGATCCCCCAGGCCGGGAACTGCAGCACGCTGACGGTGCGGGACCCCAGCGCCACCCTGGGTGAGTGAGGCCGGCGAGGAGGTCCTAGCGCGTCTGCCGGAGCCGGCCGGCGGGCTCACGTGTGGGACGGGGTGGGACTTCCTGAGCGCAGGGCACGCCGGGACGGGGCGCGCCGGGCGGAAGGTCCGGCCTGGGCTGTGTGGCGTGGGGATTGCTGGCAAGCGCCTGGGCTCCGCTGTGACCATGCTGGAACGGGAGAGCACGGCTAGTCCCGGCCCGGCATGTGTAGCCCCTAAATGCTGCGTGGATCCTGTACTGTCCCCAAGGATCGGGGCTGTCACCCAAGTACCGTGCACCGCGGCTTCGGACCTCCGGCTTGTCTCTAAAATATACATGGAGCTCGTTTTCCCCTGAACTGGGCGAGGAAGTTACTCTGGTCTCTCGGTTCTTCTCAAAGAAAAGAGAAATCCGAGATAGTTTGAGCAGTTTGTTTAGAAAGCAGGGACTCGCAAAGAGACGTGGGGGTAGGGTCTGTGTTGTGAGTTTTAATTTAGTTTATATTAGGATATATGATGTGGAGGTGTTGCCATATTCGTGGGATCCGGCGATTTGATTTACCCGCTCCCAAGTCACGGCCGGCTCTCGTTTGGAAAGTTCTTCCCATGATCCTTTAGAAAAGCCTGTTGGGTGGGCGGGACGAAAAGGTAGACCCATGTGTATGGCCAAACTGAAATGAGGTCGATTCTCAGGATTCACTTGGTAGAAGGCGAGAACCAACTTCTGCAAGTAATATGTTCTACAACTCCCCCTGGACTTAATGCTTTGCTACAACCCTGACCCCCCCCCCCAACGTAATAAAGTATTAAAACCTAAATATTATAACGAGGTGGGGGGGGTCTTTTGAATTGTGAGTTAATACCTGGGTGCCTTAGTTTTTAATAGAGCAAGAACAGCCTACCTGCAGCTTGAAGGATGTTTAATCACAAAGGGACGTTCAGACCGGGAGACACAGCTACCAAATGCGCTGTAGTTTTCATGGTTACATCCAACTTGTTGTTGTTTTTGTTTTTGAAGCTTTTGGTCCTATGACTGTCAGCTAGGACTTTTGTTATTTCTAAAACAGGTTTTATCCCACTCAAAAATGGGAATAAAAAATAGTACCAACTTCTTGGCCGTATTGGGGAAATGAAATGGTTGATACCACGAAGAATTTGTAACAGTGCCTGGTTTGACAGTCAAATGACAGTAGCTGTCATTACAGACAAATTTGGTAATTGTTAAGTACAACCTATCGAGTATTCTCACCCCTCTTCCCATCTATTTTTCCTACGCAGTTTTAAGTTCTTTCTAATTCCTCTCTAGTCACAATTTTAAAAACAGATTACTATGGGAAATTCACCAACTCTTCCTCATCACCCAGGTAGCTGATTTTATTTCTCCAGATAGGAGGACAGAGCTTTTCACTTAGAATGCTGTGTTTCCTCTCTGAGCCACCAGATGGCACCTGACACCTGCTTCCCAGCTGCTCATGTTTCCATTAGGAAACATTTGTATACCCACTCAGTTACATAATACAATTTCCAGTGGCCCTGGTGGTTTCTCTTTTTTGGATGTAGTTTCCCATTGATATCCATGGAGGATCGGCTCTAGGAATCCTTCCATATAAAGAAATGTGTACATGCTCGCGTCTGTATAACATGGTAGATAGTATTTGCAGTAGGACCTACACATACCTTTTTGTATACATTAACACTATATTGCTTATGAAATCCTATACAATGCGACTGCTATTGAAGTACATTACAGATGGAATTTTGGGGGACTATATTCAATGTGAGATTGGTTAAATACACAGATGGCACTCACAGGTAGGGGCTGAATGTATTATATATTCTTATCAAAATGTGGTATTCATGGGGCAGGAGAGATGGCTCAGTGGTTAAGAGCAGACTGCTCTTTCAGAGGTCCTGAGTTCAGTTCCCAGCAACCACAGGGTTGCTCGTAACCATCTGAAATGGGACCGGGTGCCCTCTTCTGGTGTGTTTTAAGACAGCTACAGTGTACTCATAAAATAAGTAAATCTTAAAAGAAAAAAAAAAAAAGTTGTATCCAAATACAGTTTGTTTGCCTTTGAAGGCTGTAATTGTATGCATGCTGTCTTGCTCACCTGTAGAACAAAGTGAGGGGTTTAGAGATAGATGGAACATGGCCAAGCTTTTTTATATTTGGGGTGTAAGTGTACACCAAATGATAGCGGTAAAAGTAGTATATTACTCATAGTCACGGTAAAAGGTGATGCAAAGACAGACACATGTTGATGTTTAACACATGTTCCCTTATTGATCACATGCCCTCATTTTTCCAATGTCTTTCTTAGAATCCATTTTTATAGTTGAGGCCAGTTTGTGTTTAGAGTTCTTTAAAGCAAATGAGGCAGAGTGTTTTAGCGTGTTTCTCATCCGGTGGGTGCAGTAAATGTAGGATTGCATACCGAGTCTTGTTTTAACTGTCTCTGCTTTAGATGTCTGTACTGCTGCTGTCATTAAAGGGTGCCACTTCGTCACACAGTCACTCAAGAGCCAGACCTTGGACGCGGAAGTCGATGTGTTATGCTCAGTTCTCTACAGCAATCACAACAGGCTGGGCCACCACAAGCCCCATTTGGCCCTCAGACAGGTGAGGGGGGGCTCCGTGCTCCACACATAGCCCGGTGCTGAGGGACATGAGGCTCACACTGCCACTTACTAGTTTGTTATTCATGCAAAGTTCATATATTATTTTGATTCTTCAGCCTCTAAGATACAATTACATTTTAGCTTTTTTGGTCTTTGATTTTTTTTCCAAAATCATTTCAAAAAGTAACTTATAATTGAGCATATTTCAAAGCTGGGTGTGGCGGTTCACGCCTTTAATCCCAGCACTTGGAGACAGAGGCAGGTGGTTTGAGACCAGCCTGATCTATGTAGTGAGTTCCAGCACAGCCAGGGCTATGTAGCCAGACCTTGTCTCAAATGAAACAGGCAAGCAAGCAAACAAAAAGGTGTATTTTGTTTCTTTCCAGTTTAATTTTCTCTATGTAACAGTGCTTTTGCCTAGTTCAAAAGTAAACTAATTTAAACCCTAAAATCTTAAAAAAGAAAACAGTTGTGGTTTAGGGTTGTGGCTTACTCCTTTGGAGTCAGAATCTTCAGCAGTGTGCTGTGTAAGTGGGTTTATGGTAAGCTGTGGTGCAGAATGGTTTCATGTACATTTTAGAGATTAAGGAAACACTGGGACTTTGAGCTCCAGGACTGTAACATGGCAGAGAGCTGCTGAAGCTGGCTTCTGCATGTACCGTTCGTTCATGTGGCCACTTAGGTAACAATACTGGTACCTAAGCTCATGGCGCTGGGCGCTGTGTGACACAGCCATCTTTCCAGTATTTACTTATGTTTCACAAAGTTCTCTGTTGACAGTGTGTTGGATCTACAGCTATGAAAAAGACAGAGTTTCTCACTGTACAGACGTACTCTTTCTGGTTAGCTATACTCCTACTGCTTAAGGCCCAAGAGATAAAGAGTCCCTTGTCAAAGAGGATCATGGTCTTTCCCTAAATTTTCTTCTAGGGCAGCTTTCACCCAGGTTTTTGAATCCAGGATCAAACTTGTTTACTAGCTTCCTTGCTGATGTTCCTTCTCTCCCTCCCTTCCCCGCCCCCAAATCATATTTCACTCAGTATTTTCTAAGTGTTACTGTCTTGGACTGTCAATAACTATCTCAAAAGATGGTGTCCAGACTTAAAAATTAAAAAGCCAGCCCCAGTGAATTTAAGGATCGAGCTATGCTGAAGTAGAACCCGTAAGTGTGATTTGGTTTATAGCAGTATATGTGTAGCTCTGAAAAGATAACGGCACTGACCAGTATCAATTCCCATCATCCTTTGACATGTTGGTGTAGTCCAGGGAGCGCCCATGGTGGGTGTTCCTGACAACTAGAGAATTCATAGTTTTTTTGTATTCTACATGGATTCCCACCCCCCTCTCCACGAGAACCTACTAACCCCTGTTCTAATATCTGGATTACACTTGTGAACAAAATGGACAAGTTTTCTTCTCCATGGGGAGTTTATATTATAGTTTGGAGAAAAGGACAGTCAATCATCCAGTCAGTCAATAACTGGTATACCAACTGGTAAGAAGTGCTATAAGGAAAAGCAGAGAAGGGGGATTGCAGTGTTAAATAAAGCATATCCATTTTAGCATTTAGTTAAGTACTTGATATATCTATCTTTATTACTAGAAATTGGAGTGTTTCATATAACATGTTATTGCCTAGCATATCTTGCACATAGTAGGTGTTCAGTGTAATTACTCTAAGTCACTTTCTTCATTTCTTGTGCTTATAGACTGTTGAAACTGAGTTAAGAATTTGCTTTCTTGTTTTACTAGGCTCACAGCTGTAAATATGCTCCCTCAACAGATTATAATGTTGAGACTTACATTCATTTTGGTTACTTTACAGCATCGAGTACATTTGGCATGTAGTAATTTTCTTAAATTGAGAAATTTGTTGGGTTGGTGAAATTGTTTTGGGATTTGGGTTTCCTTGGCCTTAAATGGGAAGGCCTTCTGTGGCTATTTCCATACCATGAAATGCTTTGCTTTTTGCATTCTTGGTCGTATCTGACACTGTTGTATATACACATACTAATTTGAGTTGCTCTTCCTCCTTCAGGTAGAACAGTGCTTAAAGCGTTTGAAACATATGAATTTGGAGGGCTCAATTGAAGACCTGTCCCAGTTGTTGTCTGCCAAGTAGGTGGTCCATTGCTCTGTCTGGAGCACCCTTTGGTGTTCTCTGCTTGGTGGTGAGATATAATCAACTATGCCAAGATGTACATGTTGCGTGTTAATGAGGGGAGCCTGTTGACTGATGGGAGGGTCACTGAAATGGGACTCACAGGTTGCAGTGAAAGAACAGTTGAGTGCTACTGGGCATAACCACCTCAGACTGAATACTGCTGCAGAAATGCTGTGTTTGGAAAATGACAGTCATGTCCTTTTCTGTGTATGTCAAGTGCAACTCAGCCTGGAGCTACGGAAAACCGCGTCATCCCCAGCCAGCCGGTGGTGGAGGTGGTGCTGATGAAGGTTTTGGGAGGCTGCAAGTTGTTACTGCGCTTGCTGGACTGCTGCTGCAAGGCATTTCTGTATCCTCGACTACGGGAACGCCTTCTCTTGAATGGAAGCTGTTTGGGTCTAGTTGGCTTCTGTTCAAATGCTGTGTTCTTAAGGCACTGTAACCTATGGGGATTCTCAAAGCTTTGCCTTTTGGCTCCTCTTCCAGCAATTGCTGTTGTGGCTGGAGCCAGGGACTCCGTGTCTCTACCAACAATGTATTCTAAGAGCTTGATCTTCAGAAATTCCTCCTCTCAGACACTAACTGTAACAATAGGAGCTCTAGTAGAATAGAGAGTTTTGCTTTTAGTGTAATGTGACTTTATTGCCATGTTAGGGCTTTAATATCTTCAAAGCTTTCTTATAAATTCTTTCATAATTGTAACTTACAAATCTTAAATTCCCTTGGTTTTATTTTTTCACCTTAACATATTCCTCAGGTTGACCGTGAAGCACTTAGGGCTAAAGGAATTCATTATTTTGAACCTTGTCATGGTTGGGCTGGTGAGCAGGTTATGGTATGTTCACATTCTGTATTCTGTTTCATCTTTATCCGACCCAAGTTTCTTGTTAGAGTTCACACAGTTTCGTTTCACACTGTTGCCCTGGGATCTGAAGGTGCAGCCTTCCCTTTCTTCCCATGACAGTTGATTTGCACATTGTTAGCTGCATAGTTATGCCAGGGGGCTTTTCTTCTGAAACCTCACCTTGACACTGAGTAGCTCAGAAAGTGATTTTCTAGGACGTAGGAACTATAATAATAGTAAATGATGATGGTGATGGTGGTGGTGATGTTGGCAGTAGTAATATTACTACTTTGAAAAAGCTGCTGTTCCTGGGCTGGCCCTATCTCGGTTCTTTCTGACAACTGGTTGTTAATTTTAATAGAAATAATACAATTTGACCTTCCTTGCATGCTTTAGACTTCTTTTCTGCCTGACACACTGCTGCTTTTGAGCCATATTTGGTTGCTAGGATTAACACTTATAATATTTATAAACTAAAAAAATCCAGTCGTTTCCTTGTGTGTGTTTGTGCATAAAGTGGTTTGATGGATAACTAGGCACAGAATTGGATCATTTTCTGATTTGAGTGTAGCAAAACAGTCAAAACAACAGAGACACACCCAGAAGATTCTTCCTACCTTCAAATATAAACCTTGCTTTGGTGTCTTAACCTAGATATCTTATTTGTATTGTTGATATCTTTTTGATCTGCTTATTTTTTATAATAATTTTTTTTTTAACATCTGGACTGAAGTTTGCCCTCTCTCCTCTTTCCCACTCCTAGTCCCCTATCCACTCCTCAAAAAAGGGCAGGCCTCCATGGCTAACAGCCAGCCATGGCATATCCAGTTACAGTAAGACTAGGCACCTCCTCCCTGTTATGGCCAGACCAGGCAACCCAGTAGGAGGAAAAGGTCCCAGTAAGGCAACAGTCAAAGACAGTCCCAGCTTCCACTGTTAAGAGTCTCCAGCTGTAGCATATGTGCAGAGGGCCTAGGTCAGTCCCAGGTAGGCTCCTGGTTGGCAGTTCAGTCTCTGAGTTGCTTCTCACAGAGTTTTCATGTGATGTCCTTGACCCCTCTGGCTCCTACAGGTCTTCCTCTACATCTGTTTCCATTAGTTTATTCTTTTTTTTGTTTTGTTTTGTTTTGTTTTTTAAGATTTATTTATTTATTTATTTATTTATTTATTTATTTATTTATTATATGTAAGTACACTGTAGCTGTCTTCAGACACTCCAGAAGAGGGTGTTACGGATGGTTGTGAGCCACCATGTGGTTGCTGGGATTTAAACTCAGGACCTTCAGAAGAGCAGTCAGGTGCTCTTACCCGCTGAGCCATCTCACCAGCCCCCATTAGTTTATTCTTATTCTTAATCAGAAGTAATAGTATTTGAATATCTATATCTATCTATCTAAAAACATAAAGAGCTTCTGTTTCTTTCTAGGGTTCTCCATAAAGGACTTTTGAGAAGGCTGATTTCCTTATATGAGCCATTGCTCAGATTGCATCAGGAGATCTCCAGCATTCATCCCATGCCTTACTTCAAAGATTTTGCCTTTCCTTCAGACATCACTGACTTTCTAGGCCCCTCTTACCTTGAAGTCTTTAAGGGAAAAACACCTGCAGCTTTTGCTACTAAAGGCGTAACAAAGTTGCTAAATAAACTGTTTTTAATGAGAGAGCAACTACCAAAGATGAATGAAGACACCTTAGATAGACTTTCCAAACCATCTGAACAAACGACAAGCAATCCACAGAGCAGTGTGGACCTGGGACAGCCAGTGAAAGCCTGTAAGAGGACCAAAAAAGGTGAGCACACACCTTTTTCTTATTTCCTTTAAATTGTGTTTATCTATTTCTGTCCGTCCTGTCTTAAATACATACTTATAAAATAAGCCTTTGAAAGCATGATACAGTCATGCATTGTGTAGAAAGAAACTCAGNACCTCACACTGGTTATGTTTAGGGAGGTGCGCGTGTTACCTGTTCTCACAGCTGTGCTTCCGGTTCCTTCCTGGGGCTTTGCTTCATTCTCTTCATTTCTTCTGTAGTAACTTGGCAGGAAGTGTCATAGTTAAGAATTTGTTGGAGGTTTGAAAGTAATGTGATTTTTTTCTGTCTTTTTGTTGTTGTTTTGTTTTGTTTTTTAATTCCACAGAAAAGCCATTGGGATTTGACGTGCAGGCTTTTTGCACAAGACTTGGAAACAGAGCGACTCAGGTCTGTCTGGTTTAACCTCATCGCTTTTTACTTCTGCCAAGTTTAGAGGAAGCTCCTCACTAAGGAGGGAGGTGGAGTTTGCTTGATGGTACTCTTAGTTCTTGGTGTGTGCTGCAGAGTGAAGGAGGTGGCTTTTTAATGGTCCTAGTTAGCCAGTTAGTGGAGTGTATTCAGAAGTGTATTTAATAGGCATTTCTCTGGAATCTCCAAGTAGCTATGGCCTACCGTAAGTATGGATGGTGAGCAGTTTAAGAGCATGGGCTTTGTACTTGCTGGAATGTTGGCACCGCTTCGTATTAGCTGTGTGTTCCCTCTCCTCTCTCTACCTCCCTTCTCTACACCGTGCACCTCTGAGTTTGGCTTGTACATGTAGTAGGTGGAGACTCATGTGTGGTAAGCATTTAACTGACAGCAGATGTCAGTAACAGTCATCAGTTTTGTTTTCTGTCTCATTTGTCATCAGGCATCAGTCCTTTAGGGGTTCAAGCTTTAACATGATACATTTTATTAGTGTCAGAAAACGGTTCCTGACTTATGACTTTATGCCTTTGCAGTACATCAGTGTCACCCATCCATCATCCAGGAGCCCCTTACCTTTTATTACCATTGTCTGGTTTCCAACCTTCATGGCTTATTTCTTCCATTTTATTTACTAACTCTTTATTCTAAGAACCCACACTTCTTTATTGACCTTTTTAACACAGATGGCAGTTTGCATTTTTATCTTGACTAATTCATGAGTCGAGGAGGAAAAATCATAGCAGATCTTTCAAGCACCTGGCAATCTTAAATGCTTTATGCACATTAACCACATAATCCTTAGAAAAGCTCTGTGAGAGAAACTCTTGCATTACTGCTTTCATATCTCAAGGAGGAAATCCGAGGCAGTCTCCAGAGGTACCCAGGCTCCATAGTGAAGTGATAGGCTTCAGGTTTGAATGCAAGGCTTCAGATCTGAATGCAGGCCGGGTGATTCCTTATTACAGCAGTCCCAGGACTGTGGTGTCTGTGGACCTCCCCACCTCTGTAGAGTTGGTCTGTAGGGGAGCTGGGCTGAATCCTCCTTATTCAAGAGTAATTGCTCCCATATTGTTAGTAATTGGCATTTACATACTCACCTATTTAGAGCAACTTAATCAATAAGTTAAATAAAATAAAATAAAATAATACTTAGTCTTTAATTTTGTAATTATTTCTTTAGGTTTCTGTTGGGTTTGAGAATATTTATTTATTTGGCAGGGTCTCACTATGCAGCCCTGGCTAGCCTGGAACTCACCATGCTAGACCAGCAGGCTGACATCATAAGAGACCAGTTTGCTTCTGCTTCCTGAGTGTTGGGGATAAAAGTGTGTGCCACCAAAATTTGGAAAGAAAGTTAACTTTCAATGGAGGATAGGTAGACTTGGTAGGTGGTATAGTTTCATAAAGTAGAAAAAACTAGTAAAATCCAAACTTGACTTGCTGTAGAAAAGACTAAGTAAACATGCTTTCTTAAAAGTGGAGCAAGGTAGGAGTGTTGCACACTTAATCATTTCACTGACGGGCTGCCAGGCCTGTCATGCTGGGCACTTCCAGGGTTCCGTCTTCATGGTTACAGTAACATTTATGACCCATCTTGAGGATTGTTCCTGGGGGAGATGGAAATAAGTGAAAAACAAATGTAGTCCAAGTCAGGCCTACTGGCATAGCCTTGTTATGTCTGCTACTCAGTAGGCTGAGGCAGGAGGATGGATGGCAAGTTCAAAGACTTTCTGAGCTAGACTGAGTTTAAATCAGCCTGGATAACTTGTTGAGGCCCAGTCTCAGAATTGAAAAACAAAACAAGATAAAACCCTTGAAAGGGCTGGGGATATAGGCTACTTGCCAAGTATTTACAAGGTCCTAAGTTCAGTCTTTAGTAAAGAAAATGAAGTGAAAAATAAAAATTACCTCCCTGAGAAGCAAACAAGGAAACAAGGTAGTTGTGTGATGTCATTGTGAAAGACTTGGGATCCCCACCCCATCATTTGACCCTGACTACTATTTAATCAGTTTGTGTGTGTGTGGGGTATGCTACATATGTGTGTTATAGTATTTATCTTGGGTTTCCTGTGTACACGTCATTAAAAGGCAGATAGGACTTGCCTCCATAGAAGTATAAAAAGAGGTAGTGTTAAGAGGTAGTGTTAGGAGAACGGATAAAAAGGAAAGGTTGATGGGTTAAAAGTGTCCTTAAAAAATTATTTTAATTTTTTTAATGGATCAGTTTTTCAAAACTCTTTTCCTTTATTTAGAAGTCACTACTATTTTCAATTTTTTTTTCTCACCTTTTTACACTTCAGGAGACCAACCGAGAGTTTAAGTATTCTCAATCCAAACTGAAGACAACCAAACTTCCCTCTCAGAGACTGAGAACTCACTGGGCTAACAATACTGTGCAAAGAATCCGAAAGACCAAGACGTTCACCCAACTTTCTGAAGAAATTGAAATGGCAATTGTGTGGTCCCGGAGGAAAAAGCTCAAGACTCAGGCCACCTATCTGGGCAACAAACTTCTTAAGAGTAATAGGCTTAGACATGTGGAATCTCAAGGCTATAGGTAATTACATTAGAAACTTACTTGCCCTTTTCAGTAAGAAAGCATATGCATTACGTCCTTTGTTTAAAATCTAACAGCCCTTGGGCTGCTAGAACAAGTCAAAGTACAGTTTCATGTGTTGCTAACAGTTATCTGGGCGGTTGTGTCAGGAGAAGAAAGTGAACTGACAGTTGTCTGGACTCCCTTCCACCATGTCATTCCCACTGGTTCATTTCAGAAAGCACTAAGATTGCCTGTGGTGTTCAAAGCCTGGGCAACAGCGTGGGGCAGCCTTAGTCCTCAGGGGCTCCTGGTGACCTTGTGGGAGGTGGCCTTCTGTAGACAGCAGCAGCACAACTGGCTGAGGGTGAGAGAGAAATGAGGTAGTGAGGCAAATGCCTAGATGGCTCGGGTGAGTTGTGACTGCAGGCTTGAGGGGGATGCGGAACAACTCACAGAGCACCTCACAGGGGTCAGCTGTCTTTGCTAGGTGACCCCGCTTCCTTTTAGTCCTTCCCTCTGTTCATTTCTTGCTATTACACGAGCTTAGCCAGAAGCAGATTCTGACACACCACAGAGCTTTTCCTTTGTGATGTTTTGCCATTTCCACTCTTGTTTACCTAGGAACAGATAGATGATCAGCATGAGGGGAAGGCTACGGTTCTGTGAGCAAGGTCACATCATTTGTGACCTTGTTAGACAGTTAATGGGAGTTACTTTGGGGCAAAATGGAAGCACATCTGCCTGCATCCTGAATCAGAGAGGGAATCAGGCTCTGGAAAAAATACTCTTAGGTTGAAACTCTCATTTCCTTATTTTTGTATGTTTGGGGTTATACGTATATACAGGCCTAGGACTTGTAATAAATTGTTTACTTTTGTGTTGGAAATTGGTGGAGACAGTTAAACGTGCTTGAGAACTTTTTAGTATCATAAGTTGAAAATTTTCTGTTTCGTCCTTTAGTTTGCCAAAGAAGCTACAGCGCATGAAAACATCTCTCTGCAACTGCCTTCTCCGAGGTTCTCGTACCAGCACTTCAAAGCATCCTCCCAGACAAAGAAGATCAAAGAATAAAGTTTTATCAAGACAAAGGAAACCACAGAGAAAGTTACAGTCAACTCTTTTAAAGGAAACCCAGCAGGTCCCTGAAGGGACTCTGAAGAACACTAGGGACAGCAGTGCTAAGAGGAGATGCTCTGGGACAGTTCAGGGGTCAGATGGAAATGCAAATGGAAAGCAGGTCTTGAGAAAACTTGCAAAGCCTGACCTAAAAACAAAGAAGATGGGGGTCCATGGGAATCTTACAGGGGGCAGTAGAAATGAATCTGGCTTTCTGGCAAAGAGACAGATGCACACACACAATGTGCCAGACACTGCTAAAGAGACAGATGACATTGATGATATTTTTGCTTTGATGGGAGTTTAGATGTACTGATGTGAAACTTCTGAGCAGATAGCAAGCTGGTCCAGTGTTCTGCTCCTTTAAGGGGTGTTGTTAAGATCTGGAAACACTGTTTAGGCTGAGAGCTGCTTCTGTGCAGTTTCCCACAGGAGTGCATTCAGGTCAATAAACATTCACAGCAGCCTTGTGTAAGCTAACCAGATGGTGAGTGTTTGGCTTAGACTGCAAGGTGTTAACTATGATGATCAGTCTGAGGAACACATCCTTCATAACTAAAACAAGTCAATTTCTCAATTAGATGATTCTAATGATCTACTGTGGAGTTAAAATCTGAGTAATTTCATAAAATCTTACATATCTGAAGGTAAACAGAACAAGGCTGGAGTAGCAGAGAAGCACCATAAAGGGTCACTTGGCCTCACTGACTGCACTCCCTTTTAAGGTTTTATATTCTGTGCGAGGGTGTTAGGCATGGTGCAGGAGGAGCTGAGAGTTATACATCTTGTTCCAAAGGCAAACAGGAAAAGACTGGCTTCCAGGCACCTAGGAGAAAGGGCTTAAAGCTCACACCCACAGTGACACACCTACTCCAACAAGGCAACATTTCCTAATGGTGCCAATTCCTTGGCCAAGCATATTCAAGCCACCACAGGTGGATTTCAGATTGTCAGGCATAGCATCATGTGTTTACCCATGGACTGAGCCATCCTGCTCAGGTCTTTCTTTTGAATAACAAATGTGAGTGTATGCTATGTTATTAAAAATGGATTATCAAAAGATTTTCCATTACTCAAATGCTTAAAACCATTATTTAATCTTCATTTTTGCCATTGTAACTCCTAAGGGGGTATATGAAAAGGCTTTTGGTGTTTTCCTATTTTTGTTTTTATGAAACATTGCAAAAAAGTAGCTAAGTGTATGCCAGGAATGTGGCCAATCATGAATTTGAAACCTGGCATCAATGCCATCACCTGATTCTTTGTACATACCTGTAAGCTGACTACTCCTGGAAATGACAGTCTAAGTTACAAAATGAACTGCTCTACCCATGAAAAAAGGTAATGTAGTCATGGAAGTCTGCTCAGCTCTGCAGGCCAGGAAGGGGCAGGAGGGGTAAGCTTAGGAGAAAACAGTGAGTCCTCCCCTTGCCCTCTCTAGTGACCAGCTGCCCAGTGACAGCACAGCCTAAGGCCGGCAAGCCTGAAACCTTAGGCACAGCTGGACACTTGCTTCAAAGGCCCGAGGGTGGGAGTGGCAGGATATGAATCTGGACTTTGCACACTCACTTCAACTAGAACACGGCTGCTTTCTGCTATGAAACTGACCATACTCATGAGGCTCAAAAAAAGCTACAAGTCTGAATATTTCTGATTTTGGGAGTCTTAGACTTGAGGCATTCTACAATTAAAGACTGCAGACAGTCCCAACTCTACCAAATTCTGTAATCTGAACCACTTCCAGTTCTTAGCTTTGCAGATAGGGACTGAAAGGAGCATTAGGTGTTCCAGTTTTAAATGCAGTGTATGAGAATTTGTGACCTTTCAAATCCTCTTGACACTGCTGTGTCGACCCCCTGGTGAGTAGGGCTGGACCTTGCCTTCTGCTCTTGCGACCTGTTTTGACATTTTAGAATGTGTGATCTGTGTGTATAGTGTATGTATACATGTATGAGCGTCTGAATCTCTGGGTGCTTGGGTATGTACAACTGGGAAGAGGTGTGTACCTGCCTCATCCTCTGGTCTCTGGGAATGGAACCCAGTGCCTCATATATGCCAGGCATTGCTTTACTACTGAACTACATTCCCATGCACTGGAAGCCCATGTCTTGAGAATGCTCAGAAAGCCCCTCAAGACCAAGCCCCAGTGCCTGTCTATGTGGTGGCCCAGCATGTTGGGCAAGCAGTTCCACTTCACTGCTCCTTTTTCTCATCACCTCAGCTGTCTGCTGCTGTGGGAAGCATAGACAGTTCTACTTTTGGCAGAAGGATGGCTTTGAATGTAACTATTTTGACATTTATGTTTTTCTTTGTGAAAAAAACAACTTTCTGCTAGTTAGGGTAAAATAATTCTATCAACTGTAGAACAATGGAAACGCTTACAACTGGGTTTTTAAAAAGCCACAGAGTTGTGGAGCCTTGCCACAGCTATAACCTCTAACAGCAGTCTCACTGTGAGATGCTAAGATATTTCATGAAGTCTTTATCAAATCTGCTTGTGTGAGCTGCAAGTCAAAGCTAATCTTCCCCTTCAGAATCTCTAGCACAAGGATTCTAAACCACTGCACTGACTTGTGAATTTCTTCACTTAAATCTAATTCCTGTTTATTTTTGCTGCTACTTTCAAGGTGGAGTGCCTTCTATGATAAAAGCCTGTAACTTCTGCTGTATTGTGTGGTTGTTTTGGGTTTGTAAACATGCAGCTGTCCTCAGTATAACTTGTGAGCTTTCATAGCTAAGGTGCTGATAGTCACCACGGAGGTGAGGAAGCATAAAGTGGTTTTCCCAAGGACACTCGATGTAGAACCTGAACCCTGGACTCTGATGATCAAGCCTGTGTTTTACTCTCATGACTGGTGCTTCCTTGGTCTGGCAAGTTTTGACAATTTTTTTTTTCATATTCAAATAAATACTAGAAGAAGAGTTATAAGCATATAATCATTTCCTTTCTTCTTACAATGCATGCTTTACAGAAGGCACTCCCCTCCTTTACCTAGTTAACATTTACAGAATTAAAGACAGTAGACATTTATAAGAGAAAAACCTAATTTATCCAACCTCTCTATAGAAGCAGGGTCTCACTTCATGGCTTTGTATATGCTCTGGGACTTGTCAGTTAAAATAGAAAAGCCAGCTAGCATCTGTCCTAATGAACAATATGATTTAATTATTCGTAACCCTTACCCCCAACACATTTGTTCTTGCGTCAGGGTAATGCAGGTCTTAATGCCGAATCTCCTTCAAGTTGAGATGCACAATATTTAAAACAATATTGGCATTCTTCTAGGTGTTTAACTCCAGTTGTCATGAAGAACTCTGAACATCATCTACTCTGGGAGCATTTACTTAAGACTTCCTGTTATATCTGCTATAAAGCATTTCAACAGATGGACTCCAGAGTAGGTTACTGCACTGTGAAAAGAAAAGAAAACTTGATTTTCTTCTTTACCTCAGAGGTTGCAACAGATCTCAATTCAAGTAATAGAAAGCACAAAGTTTTTTTCTTCATATAAACTCCTATGATTTCATGTAGGAGGGCAATGCTTTAGTTTGTTATCTGGCTTCTCTTTTGTCAGTGTCATGCATATTCTAAACTGTGATGATCAGCACTATGTGACCCATTTCTTTAGGGATACTAAGTGTTGTATCACATCTTCCCTTTCATCTGTTCTCCAGAGTAGGCCTTGAGATGATTAGTGTGGTCTTTGTGATAAAAGTTCAACCACCTTGAAATATTTCTAAGTTAAAAAATCATCACACACTGTGACTTACATGTATCTGTTTCCATCCATACGGAAGTCAGTGGACCACCTATTTCTCAGGTGTGAATCCACCCTGGCTTATAAGGACAACGTCTGCCCTGGAGGGCACCAGTTCTGATAGCAAGTGCAGCCCTGTAGATTTTCTGGCCAAAACTACCTTGCTGAAAACAGCCTTATGATGCCTTTTACAACTGAACTAAGCAGATACGACTTAGAGGAAAGATCCAAGTTTGATGGTTCATATACTAACTGGCACTCTGTACTCACGTGCTATGGTTCTGTTAACCCACAGTTCTGTCCTGAGAGTCAGTTCTCATCTGTTTGCGAATTTATTCTAAAAAAATACAGAAGCAACTGGACTACCTACTTACATATTTTCCCCATATCTATAAAACATACCAATCATAATATTAATCTGTACGGAGACTTCAGTTACACTTTTCTATCGTGTTGGGCCAGAGTTTGTGCATGGAAATCATCACTTAGTTATTATCTATAAGTTCAAAGTCAAACCTTTCTAGACTAAATGTCTCTATGAGTATATTCTTATAAATGACTGCTGTGGAGACCCTCTGCGGGTCCTGGCCACATGTGGTAAATATGCATGACAGCAGTAATTCCAGGAACATGTGTAAAAAGGCAAATGTCCTTAAAAAAATACCAGAAATTCAATAAAGTGGATCTTAAGCCTAAGCTTGCCACTTCGGACTTACAGGATATTCTGTATTTAAAGTGTATATCAACCACAATACATAATCCTTCTAGTGACATTTCCCAGTGAGAAAATGAAACAAGCTGCTTTAAAACATGTAGTCTCTAACAGAAGTCTATAGATGTTACACAAAGACAAGGCTAAGGCCCACGCTCTTGCCACGTCACACACCTCTCTGTAACTCCGTCTCTCACTTGTAACCGTCCATGAGAAACAGGCATGTTTACTGTGAAGGTCAATGAAGCATGCTGTATGTAGTAACCACTCCCCCATGTCTGCTCACACAGATACAGCTCTGGCTGTTAGGTTCGCTCTGACACGTGTATGCCTTTGGTGGATGGTTTGTGTGCAAAGCACAGCAGTGTGAAGCTAAGAGTCATCAGTCCCTTGGGAACTCTGTAATTCCACCGTTGTCACTCACACACCTACTAACTTTCCCGGGGCACATACATCATGCTGTCAGTTCAAACAAGGCTTATAGAACTAAAATTTACATTGTTTCAGCATAGCTATATATTAACTGTGATTTGCTAGTTTAACTTTGTGTACTTTTTAAACCCGTTTTATTTCATACTGTACAGTTAAATGGCTGTCTTCTCTGACAAAGCTGAGGGTCCTGGGAGGAGTTAGGACTTTATGTCCACCTCCAGACTTCCATTGCTCTTGTAGGATAAAGGCAAAGGAACAGGACAGACCTCAATGGAGGGGACCAGAGAAGAGTGTTGTGTAGGATTAAGGAGGGGATGCTGAAAGGCACATTCGTAATCTCAATTTCAACAGAGCTAGACTGATTTGACTAAAATGGGTGCTCAGGGGACAGTTTCACCTACAACAGTGACTTGGTTTCTTCTTTTCTCACAAATTACCACAGTGCCTTCCACAAATAAGTCAAAGCAAGGAAACCAGAGATTGATTCTCCAGCTGTCTCAGCACACAGTACTACTTACTGTACCCAAGATTCATAACAGAAGGAAAAACCCATTTGTCATGAAACCACATCAGAGTCCCCAAATTTACCAGCTCAGAAAATACCCTCTGACTAGCTTAATTCAAAGTTGAAACATTTTTTCTTCTTTATAAAAGCCAATATTACATTTTAAAATAAATAATGATTTATTATTATCATCATCATTTATTAAAGGAGAGGGTCCTACTCTGTAGTCAAGGTTGGTCTTGAACTCAGCTCTACAGTCTTCAAAGAAAACTTTTCTAGTAAGTTTACAGGTAAACTTTGATTTGTTATGGCCTGAATGAGCTTTTTACCATAAAGATAAGTAGTTTTCTTCCAAATTGAGGAGATGGGCTTGTTTCCCAGCCTGCTGGCCTGAGCTGTCTCAGATCCCACAGGTGATGGGAGAGAACTGACTCCAAAGGTGCTCTGTCCTCCTAGCACCGTACCTTATGCGTGTGCCTGAGACACAGTAGGGACGTAAGGAAAGACTGGTTTGAAAAGTACAGTTTCTATCTCTGCCATGGGCTAGGGTTGAGCTAGGTTGAAGCAGAAAGAGAGGGAAGGACCTATAAGGAAGAGCCAGCTTGAAAAAAGACTAAAGTACTAGCAGATGACTGAAAACTCATAGCGGAACAGGTGTCCACGTGGCACCTCCTCCAGGAGCGCTCACTCCATAACGAAGCCTTTTAGTAGGCAATGTTATTAGAGCAATCTGATTCTCACCTTATAGGAAACAACTGAGGAAAACAGCCTTGTGTCTGCGTGTTAACAAACTTCTGAATCTGGAGCACTTGTTTTAAAAGATACCCCTTGGAAGATTTGTCGATTTTTGTTAATATCATCTAAAGGAAAATAATTTAAGTATTAGAAATAAAATTTAACAGTATAGCCTTACACATTTTAACTAGTCTTTCAGTTAGGTTGAGTTGGTTCACATAAAACTTTCAATTTCTACTTACTCTTTCATCTATAAAGTAAAAACAAGCCATAAATAATTTGCTTTGATGAAATGAGCTAATCTATATCACATATAAAGTGTACAGCGTGTGTCCGCTACTTAACAATGCATTTACTACATTTGACATATCTTGGACTTTATCTAAAGATCAGTGAGGATCACTGAGCAACATTTATTACTGATAACAGCTCTTTCATGTGATTACAATATATCTTATAGTCTATGATATTTAAATTAATTTATCTTGGTTGAGTCAAATAAAGCTGCCATTATGAAACAATTTTGGAACCAAAAAGTTCAATTTTACATGTAATACCCTAAAGGAAAAATTAGAAATTGGGTTATTTGCTGGGCACATCTGCTATAGTTGTATTTTCTGTAAATCCAGAATGTTATTTATCCAACTACAAAGTAGTAGCAGAAGGTCAAAACATGAGTAATTACAAATTAAAGAAAGAGTGAAATTTCAATCTGTCAGGTTTTCCTGGGGAATATCAAACACACACACACACTGACTTGAGGGTAGTAGTGATGCCCGGTACCATGCTGAGTAACTCAACTATAACTCCACTAGGCTAAAATACAAAGTTATCCTTTGGACTGTTTTTCCCCCGTCTTGGGTACTTTTCCAAAGAAGAAAATAATATTTCCTTCAGTTTAACTTCAGCTAAACTGAAGGGAATATATGATTTCACAAAATGATGTGTACGATACTAAGCCAGAAATACTATTAATGCACAGCCAGCTTTATAATGTTCAGTCATTTTTATACCAATCTCTTGATGCATTATAACAGTGTCCCTAATACTTCATAGGGCTCCTGCAAATCCCAAGAATTTCATAATTTCGAGACATTGACAGATGTGGCTGATGAGGCACATGGGTTTGTTCATGTGAAACTTCTCTGCTTCAGTTTAGTGGTTTCTGACATTTTTTGAAAAATCAATGATAGTAATTGGGTTCCTCACTTTTTACAGAAAGGAACTGTAAGTCTTAGTTTATCTGGAAGTATTACAAAGCAAAATTAATGTGGATATTAACCTACCAATCTGCATTTTAGTGTGGCATTATTTTATGCTAGCAGGGAAAAAAAAAACCTAGTGAGATATTCCTGAAATAATTTTTTTCTTCAAGACAGGGTTTCTCTGTGTAGCCCTGGCTGTCCTGGAACTCACTCTGTGGACCAGGCTGGCCTCGAACTCAGAAATCTGCCTGCCTCTGCCTCCCAAGTGCTGCGATTAAAGGCATGCGCCACTTCGCCCGGCTCTGAAATAAAATTTTAAAGATAATTTTAAAATTTTATTTTTATTTCATGTTCATTGGTATTTTGCCTGCATGAATGTCTGTGTGAGAGTGTCGGAACGCCTGGAGCTGGAGGTATAAGCTGTCATATGGTGCTGGAATTGAACCAGGGTTCCCCGGAACAACAGCTCCTGCACTTAACTACTAAGCCATCACTCCAGCCCAGAATTTTATTTTTCTAAGAATATAAAAATTCTACTTGTGTGTATTGTGCTTGGATCTTCTACATTCTTTGAACATTTTTGTTTTGTAAAAGTTCTGCTATAGAAATTTTGGTTGCATAGGCTGCTGTTCAGAGTTAACAGAACAAATGTTTGTGTTGCCATGAAAACATCATGGATGTTAGGGCATCTAAGAACACTAAATGAACAGCTTAAAAACTGTGACTGTCACTTTAAAAGCTTGGGGTGGAGGGATGGCTCCTTCAGAGGCCCTGAGTAGTTCAGTTTCCATCACCCAGTGGGTGGCTCACAATCTCCTGTAACTCTAGCTTTAGAGAAATCTGTTCCCTCTTCTGGCCTTCACAGGTTTCCCCGTACATGTGGCATATGCAGATGCACATGTAGATACACACTCCATACATTCAAAAGCTTAAAACTGAAAGAAAGAAAATATGAAAGTGTCACAGAACTTTTATGTGTGAGATGTATGCTTGTGTGTATAAGTGTGCTTGTGTGTACATGTGTACGTGTCAGCCTGTGGAGGCCAGAGAAGGACATGTGTCTATTCTATCACTTGGCTTTTTCCTTTGAGCCTGGGCCCCTCACTGAATCTGGAGCTAAGTTGGTAGCCAGCAAGCTGAGTGGTCTTCTTGTCTCCAACCTCTTTAGCACCGGGGTTACAGGCGTATATACACTGTCACACAGCTCTTTATGTGGGTGCTAAAGATTAGAACTTATGGCCTCATGCTGTGTAGCAAGCGTTCTTACCCATGGACCCATCGCCCCAGCCACTCCGTTAGCTTCTGAGGAAATACCTGCTCATTACTAACAAGTATATTTGTATATTCAAATGTATATCAAACTGACTTTTAACTGCCACCAGGAGTCTAAGGAAGCACTTACCACATAAGGCAATGCAAATTCTTCACACATTTCTATGGCAATAGTGTCTAACTTTGTAATTCCAACAGCACTATCCACTAATAAAAATGTTCTCTTCAAACTGTAAGAATAGAAAGAAAGTTAATGGCAATGTAGGATATACTCATTCATCTGTCTCTCTCATAATAGGAACTTCATCCTGTAGTCTACTAGGACTTAATGTAGTTATCGTACTTCAATAACTAAATCTGTCAAATACCAGTTTATTTCAATAAGAACATATTAAACTGAGACTTGACACAAATATAAATGAGACCCCCTCCTGTAAGACCTTACAATGTCTAATGGAAAAAGGAGACAAAAATCAAATTATTACAATTTTTTTAAAGATTTATTTTATTTATATGAGTACTCTGTGGCTGTCTTCAGACACACCAAAAGAGGGCATCAGATCGCATACACATATTTGTGAGCCATATTTGCTGGTAATTGAACTCAGAACCTCTAGAAGAGCAGTCAGCACTCTTAACTGCTGAGTCATCTCTCTGACCCAAATTATTATAATTTTTAATATTAGTTTTATTTTGCATCATTTATATGTAAAGCTGTAAATAAAATGTTTATATACACATATATTTTTATATATACATATATATTTTTTCAAATTTGTGATGCTGAGCTCAAATCCAGAGCTTTTTAACAAGTTAGGCAAGTACTTTATTACTGAGCTACATCCCTAGTCCTTTTTTAATGATTACTTTTTTACACTTCAGAAGCCTAACATTATTTTCCTCTAGATTGTGTGTTCTTGAAACATATTATTGCTTGATTATGTATGGAGACCAAAGAATATATATAACATTTTCAGAGTCTATGATGATTGAATAGATAAGAGTTTACTGAATTTTACTTAAATCAATTAGCTAACAATTTTCATTTTCAAAATCAGCCAGCTAAGAGCTTGTTTAGTGGACGAACTAGCTGTAGAATACTCTTTACAGTTTCAGCTTGGTAAAATAATTGAAGTTAAGACTTCCCTGAGCTAGGCAGAAGCTAAACAGGCAGTATATACCCTGGTTCTCAGTATTGTAGATTTGTACAAGGATGAAGTGTACCTATAAGTAAGGCGTTTAATAAATCTGAAGTGTCTGGCATTTGTAATATCCCCTTGATTTTAAAAGGTGTTTTGGGACTAAATGTATAACAATGGTAAGAAAAAAAAAATTTCCTTACTTATTTCGTTCTTTTAGATAAGTCTCTACCATGTCAACAAAGTCTTCAGGTGCTCTATAGCCATACCCTGGCATGTCCACCAATGTAAAATGTTTTCCAACTTTGAAAAAATTCATTTTCTTTGTGTGCCCCTGATAAAATAAATGAAAAAAAAAAAAAGCTGGCTTAAAATAGATTCTTTATTTCATGCCTAGAAATGTTCATGAACCTAAGTATTCAATCAACAAAAACTTATTAAAAGTTGAAGTATATATTCTGAACTACTATGAATACAAGGGGAAAAAAAAGGTGGAGAGAAGTGGCCACCAATGATTAAATCATAATTAAATCTCAATTTTCAAAAAAATATGCTTAGCTTAAAAACTTTATATTTCATAGTAGAAATACACAGACAAAATATTTTAGGATCTTTCCTATTTTGCTGCCTATGAAAACTACCCAAATTAAGGCTATGTTTGCCATCAGCCAATTCCCTGATGATCAATGTATACAGAGGAATGACTTAGAGTGCTGATCAAGCATTTATCCTATCACATAGATTCTTATAACACCCAGATCCAATGTCTGACATTCATCCTCTGCAGACTAGTGTTTAGGTAAACCAAGATGTTTTGCATGTGCAGTTTAGTGTCCTCATAAATAATTTTTAAAGATTTATGTACAACCTCACAATTACAACAGTGAAGTTAAAATTGATGCAAAGATAACACAACATGGCTACTTGCGCTTTTGCATTCATGAAACACTAAAGAATCAGAAAAGGAAAGACAGACAAAACTAAAGTCAACTGTTTTATATAAAATTATATCAAAGGTGAAAACTTTTTATAAATGATGATTAAGTTCTTGGTTAATGTCTTCGTCTATCTGTTAGAAAGTGATTTTAGAATTGTGTATTTGAGAATGAAAAAAATACACCTTCTCTATCATTCTCTTTTGTTTTTTGTTTTGTTTTGGAGACAGGGTTTCTCTGTATAGCCCTGGCTGTCTCTAATACAAGAGTGAGATTCATTCTATCTAGAATTCACCGTTTAGCTGGCTTATGTGGTGGGTAAGAAGAGGGGTGAAGAACGGAATCTCTGTGATGAAACCAGAGACTCTACTCCATGAAGTGGGAAGGAGAAAGCTAGCTTTGTGAAAGGGCTTAAACTTTCATGGGTGAAACAGTGAGGGCCACAGCTGGTGGAAGTGTTTTGTCAGACAGACACTAAGGTAAGTGGGGCCAGCGGTGAGATTTCAGCAAGGGTTCTTTTAGGTACCACTGGACTGCATCATTGAAAAGGCAGTATAAGGAGGAGGGGATAGCAGAAGGTCAGAGGAGCAGTTATCTGTGAAGAAAGGCACAGAGTGCTCTTGGGTAAAAGAATACACACATCTGGAATATACATAAGAATATAGAGGACAAAGCAACTTCAACCCTTTTTTTTTCCTACAACCAATGTAGAACTAGACACTCATTATTAGAAGAAAACAGAAAACGGCAATAAAGTACTTATCTTGTCAACTAAGGAAAAATTTAGACAAAGAACGCTTTCCTTTAGACATTGGCAAGACTACTAAAATCAATTCAGCTATACTCTTTCTTTCTTTTTTTCAGAAAATACACAGGCACTAATGATGTCTTACCTTATTAAACGGTTTTTTTTTTTTTTTATCTCTTCTCTAGGAATTTAGCAATTATGATCTCTTGCATCTGCCAATACTTAGGTCTCATTTTATAAATTCAGGATATACCCAGCATACCGGTTTTTTTGAGATCCTGACTTCTACATCGGGCGCCAGGGAAAATAAGGCCTTTATCAAAGAGGATTTTCCAACATTGCTTCGGCCTATGAAACACACCTAGTATGAGAGGGAGGAGGGGAGAATGGAGTACTTAGTATTCTCAGAACTGAACAGTGGTTTATTTATTACATGTTGTATCTTCGGGATTGGAGAGAGATGGCTCTGTGGTTAGGTCCGCTTGCTGCCTGAGGACTGTAGTTCAAGTCCCAGCCAGCATGTATGGCTGCTCCCAACTGCCTGAAACTCCCGTTCCAACGGGCTCTGATGTCCTTCTCTGGCCTCTGAAGGCAACAGGCACGTGGTGCACAGACATGCATGCAGGCAAAACACATATAAACTAAAATAAATATTAAAAAAGCACGGGCTGCTCTTCCGGAACACCAGAGTTGGATTCCCAGCACCCACACTGCGGCTCACTGCGGTCCTCCACGGGCACCGCATGCAGCGATGCATCCACACGGAGTGTTTTCTTTTGCTGTTACAAGCTCTCTCGCTGGTGACAGGAAATGAGCACAGGCGGACTCAGGCTCTCGCACCTACAGTAGAACCGGGCGGTCAACCTCACCTCCGGCTGCCGCAGACTCGGGGCGTGGTCGAGGCGGACGGCGGAGCTGAGGTACTCGATGCGGTTCCGGGCGGTGGCCTCGAAGATGCTCTCCGCCCTCCCGATGTCCTCCAGGCTCGGGTCGAAGAGTCTCTGTTCGATAAGGCCAGGCCCCGAGTCCGCGACGAGGTGCTGCCCCAGTTCCCGCAGCGGGTACACCACCTTCGTTAGCTGTTTCTGTGGCAGCCTTAGCACTTCTGCGAAGGCAGGGGACGTGCTGTAAATCCGGGGCCAAGGCCCCAGTGCTGGCGCTATCTCAAGGAGCTTTTCCATCCTATGACTCAACCTAGCCGCTGCCATTTTCCTCTCCCAGAATCCTCGCGACTGGATTTTATCATAGGGTCTGGACAGCGCAAGAGAGAACGCTCGCTGCCGCGGCGCCTGCTGGGAATTGTAGTTTTCTAGGGCCTCCTCGCCTGCTCAAGCGCCTAACCACCTCCAGACAGAAAGGGGGAAACCCCAGGACTTTCTTTAACACCTTGGCTTTATCAACTATGTATCAGATTTGTGTGTTCGGGTCTTCAGCGGTTTCCAGATGTGAAAAACCTACCTTGTTCTGTGATCTTTGAGTCTCAAGGGAAGAAGCCATAGTGACAAACTCTAGTGGATTCCAAGCCCGCTTTGCCTTCTGTTTCCGGTCGTTTTATCGTTGATTGACATTTATCATAAGTTCACGTCACCGAGAAAAACACGTTTTCAAAATTAAATAAGTTGGTGAGAAATGTGGTTGGAACTGTAACTCGTTTTCAGAGAAGGGACTGTATGTATCTCTTTGACCGGCACTGCGTTGGAGCTGCAGTTGAGAACAGACAAAGATCCATAAACCATAAACAGAGAATTGGGAACAACAGGAGTCCTTTGAAGTCCCAAAATAGACACCCCCACCTCCAACACAGCCATACCTTCTAATCCTACAAGGCCCCACCTTCTAACCCTTTCCAAACAGTTCCCCAAACTCGGGAGCAAGTATTCAAACATATTAGCTCATGGGAGCCATTCTCATTTAAACCACCACAAGCATTTAATCACTCTGTGCCCTGTTACTCCATTATTATTATTTTTTAAAGCATCTGCATATACCAGGCACATAAAATTTAGAGTCAACATACACTGTGTTTTCCATGGACACTTGTGATCAAACTCTTCCCTAATCTCTAGTGTAGGCAGAAGATCAAAGAGCCAGAGCTAGGCTGACTTCATGACAGGCTATAAACTGGCAGCTTGGGAGACTAGGCCTATTTCTGTTTCCAAGAATTGAGGACCCAGAATCAGGAACCCGTGGTCATCCAACCACAGCTGCAGATAGCCAAACCAAGGATGCCTTACCACCTGGGAAAGTCCCCAGAGCGCTAACCAATCATAAAAGACTCATATCTCTGGAGATAGATCAAGGAAAAAAGAAAAGAAAAGAAAAGAAAAGAAAAGAAAAGAAAAGAAAAGACACCTACTTCCACCCTAACAGGCTTTAAATTGACCCTGCAGAGCACACACTGGGGGCTCCATTCCTAAATGGAGCGACCCTTGCATGCTGAGTTCTGCTGAAAGATGCTTTTTGCTATTGCATATTATTGGAGTCTGGGTATCATTCTTTGGTGATTCTCAGACCCTAACATTAGCATTTGTGTTTCCAGTTCCCATTGTGTCTCACCTAGATAATTGTCAGAGCTTCCAACATCTAGCTAAATATCATCGCTTGTTTCTCCCTTAGGTATATTCCCAATAGAATGGCAAACATGATCCTGTTAAAATGCAAGTGAAAATCTCCAGCATCTTCAAGTCTCAAATGTAATGCAATCCACTAATGTAAGAGGCATATATGCCCCTGTGTTGCTGCATATGCCTGTCTGGGATGCTTCCTTCCAGATATTACATGCCTTGCTTCTTTACTAGTTGGACCGTTTCTGGTCATCGTTCAGAAGAAGTGGCTTTGATTTTGAGAACTGAAGTAGTTCATCACAGAGTTAACACATAAAAAAATTTAGCATGATTTAGACAGGTATTACACACTTTGCATATAATCCTTATAGGCACTTGTGTTTGTTTGTTTGTTTGTTTGGGTTGGTTTGCTTTTGAGACAGAGTCTATTACGTAGGTCAGACTAGCCTCAAATTCGTGATCATTCTGTCTGAGCCTTCTGAGTGATGTACCACCACACCCAGATTTAGAGCTAAGATTTTTCACTAAAATTCAAGTGACTGAAGTGCTGTGACTATACTCTGCCAGGCTTAGCTGCTAATCACAGGAAGAAGGTTGGTAGATCAGTGAAGAGATTTTGCCATTCTTACAGATCATCACAGTTATTTTTCCATTGTTGTCTGTCTCTGAAACGAATGGCTGTTTGGTTCCAAATGATCCTGAACTATGTAAATCCAGTAGGTATGAAGTTTAGGGATTCCATCTAATCCAAGAAGAAGGTAAGCATTGTAAGGCTGAGGCAGGTAGGCAGAATCATGGATATCAGAGAGTCAGTAAGTTCAGAACTCACAGAGATTAACTGTTTTTTTTAGAGTTTATTCAGGCCATGGGGAATGGGGAGGGGAGTTGAGAGAGTGGTAGAGACTGAGAAAGGCAGAGAGAGAGAGAGAGAGAGAGAGAGAGAGAGAGAGAGAGAGAGAGAAAGTAAAAAAGTAGAGGCTGGCCATGAGCATGTGGAGAGAGGGGAGAAGGGATGAGAGGACAGAGCAGGAGAACAAGAGAGCACAGAGAGCAACTCTTATCTAGTTTAGACACACCATACTTTGAATGCCTAGATAGAAGTAAGATTAGAGACAATGGGAAAACTTGCTTTTGGATATTGGGAAAGGTAACGGACTAGTATTCAATGTTTGTTCGTTTGTTTGTTTTACAAAAGATCCTTTCTTAGCTCCACTTTTCCCTTCTTTACAACAGTAATTACAATGTACTTGTGACAACACTAAGCATACTGCTGGTGTCTGGAATGGCAGCATTTGAGAGGCAGAGGGAGGATCAGAACTTAAAGGCCATTTTTAGCTACCTACAAAATTTGAGGCCAGCCTGGTCTGAAAACCATTATTGAATGCTTCTTAGAAAAGGAGTTGATTTGAGTACCAAGGATCACTTATGAAAAAGGCCACCAGGCGTGGTGGCGCACGCCTTTAATCCCAGCACTTGGGAGGTAGAGGCAGGTGGATTTCTGAGTTCGAGGCCAGCCTGGTCTACAGAGCGAGTTCCAGGACAGCCAAGACAGAGAAACCCTGTCTCGAAAAACCAAAAAAAAAAAAAAAAAAAAGAAAAAGGCCTGGTCATATCAAAATGAAGATGGCTTGCATTGGGAAGGTAATAGTAGGATTGAAGAGGGTATTATATGGGGACTGACATGGAAAAACTCCCGTACATAAATTGCCTGAATTGTAATAACAATTGTCAGGATAAATTATTTAAGTTTAAAATTTATTTTTATCGTGTGTGTGTGTGTGTGTGTGTGTGTGTGTGTGTGTGTGCCTTGTATGTATTGATTTCAGCAGAGATCAGAAGAGAGTGTTGGGTCTCCTGGAATTGGAGTTACAGGAAGTTGTGAATGTCCCAACATGGGTGCTAGCAGCCAAATCCAGGTCCTTTGGATGACCAGCAGATGTTCTTTAACCACTAGGATACCTCTCCAGGGCAATTAACATTTTTCTTTAATTATATTTTAAATTCTTTGTGCCATTTTTCTATTAAACAATTATATAAGCTATTACATTGACACAGGTTTGTGACTCCAATGCATGCAACATGTTGCATCACTTTCTACCTAACTTATTCTGTGGTACAGGTTATTGTATGTGAGAGTCACTATATTTTCATCTCGAAGAAATAACAGACATATTTCTCCTGACCATTTTGGGTAGTTTATCAAATCACTGAATTTTATTTATATATCTATCTATATTTATCTATTAATTTCATATATCTCAGTAATGTTCCTTTAGAGAATGTCTCCAAAGAACTGTGTGTGTTGTTTTTGTTGTTCTTTTTTTTCTCTCTACGAAGTCTTTTTGAGCTTCCTTTAAGATTGTATCTGCCATGCTGACAAATTTCTCTAAAGAGATCTGGAGATTAAATATCAAATACTAGGCGTGTAGGAGGTGAGTTCTTAGAATGATTTGGGTTCTGGAAAAAAAATAAAAATTTGTTTCCATCAAGATGTTTTTTAATCAATAGAGGACAAGTTGCTTTAGATAATATTCTCCCATTATTAATTTGTGTATATTCATTCTATTCACTAGTTTGGAACTCTTAGCCATATATAGTCTTTGCTTTTTGTATCAGTAAAAGGAGTGTGTGTGTGTGTGTGTGTGTGTGTGTGTGTGTGTGTGTGTTCACTGAAGTGGTTGAAAAAAATCATGAGTTTTCCTATATCAAGTGATGACTTCATTATCATTCTAATTACTTATTAGGCAGAGGTTTTTTTGGAGGGCAATACTTGGCAGTAGACTTTTGTAGAGGTTTGAGAATGGCCCCCACAGGCTCAGATATTTGAGTACTTGGTCCCCAGTTGGTGGAACTCTTTGGGAGGGATTAGGAGGTACAGCATTTTTGGAGGTGTGTCACAGTTGGTGGGCTATGACCTTTCAAAAGCCAATGTAATTCCCTGTTAGCTCTCTCTATGTCATGGTATATTGCTCCAGTGTCAAATCTGTCTGTCTGCTGCCATGCTCTCTGCCATGATGATTATAGACTCCAACTTCTGAAACTGTAAGTCTGAAGTAAGGTTTTTCTTCTATAAGCTGCTTTGGCCATGGTGTCTTAGCACAGTAAACAGAAGGGTAAGTAAGAGAATCTCTAAACCACATCTCATTGCTTTACTGATATGAGCAGCACACTCTCTGACACACTGGAGAAACGGAGCAACGTACCACAGGCAGATATGCATGTTCCAGTTTTAAATTCATTCGCAGAGTATCGTCAGGGATCTCTAAGCCTAGCCTCCACATTTGCTGATATAATGGGAAGATTCACGAAAGCCAGTCTATAGTTGTCTCTGTGGCTAGGATACGTCACAGCCAAAGGATGCAAATGGAAGGAACAGATGCAGGCTCAAGTCTTGAAGGGGTCGGCTGAAGCCTCTCAGCCTTCTTTCCCAGAGCCCAGGCTGCATTCACATCTGCCTGCAATGAGTTGTAACATGTGAATGCTGCTCACACGGAGAGCTCGCAGCAGCCCAGCACTCTAGGTCAATATCAACGGCTGGCCATGTAACCACCTTGTACGTGTGCAATGTACCATACTTTCTGAAGTTGTCGATCCTCAGAAGGTTATCAGGCACTCAGTATTACTATTGTTGTCATCTTGTTTTTGAAACCGGGCATCACTATGTAGCCCCGGTTATCCTGGAGTTCACTAGGTAGACTATGTTGGCCTCAAACAGAGATCTACCTGTCTTTGCCTTCCAATGTTAGGATTTAAGGCATACACCACCATACCCTACTCAGTGTTGCTATAGTTTTTATCTTAATGGCTCTCAAAAGGCCAAGGTGTTAAAGGCTTGGCCAGTCTCTAGAGGTCATGCTATTGCTATTAACAGGTACTGAAAACTTTAAGAGGTAGGGTGTTGTAGGAAGTCTCTCAGAGGTTCTCATCCTGTGCATCACAACCCCTTTGAGATTCAAATGACCCTTTCACAGGTTTATATCATAATTCATAACTAGCAAAATTACAGTTATGAAGTAGCAATGAAATAATTGTATGGTTGGAAATCAACACAACATGAGAAACTGTATTGAAGGACTGTAACGAATGGAAGGCTGAGAGCCACTGGTTTAGATCATTGGGTATATATACCCTCAGTTGGGGTGCTGGAACTCTGATCTCATCCCCCCTCTCTCTTTAGTTTCCCATGAGTTAATCCCTCCTGCCAGAGACATGCTGCCTCACCACAGGCCCAAACACAATCGGACTGACTGAAGGCTCCAAAACTATTATTCTCAGCTGACATTTGGTGTAAGTTGATCATTGCTAGTATTTGCATGATTACAAAAAGCTTTCTATAGTCAACCATAAGCAACATTGTTCAAACAGAGCAAGTACGGAAAGCCACTTAAAGTGAGGGATGTGTTCTCCAGTCCGGCAATCAGAAGCAGTTCTTGGCCAGTCTTACAGTAAGCTGGCCTTTGGCCTCTGCCACACTTGGCTGACTCAGTTGGCCTTCTGGCATCCCTGTGGCCAGCTCTAGGGACTTGGCTACAGTGGGACCAATAGACACCTCCGTAGTCAGCCTCAAGGGATTGGTGACAACAGGACATGTCATCACTAGCTGACCAGGGGCATCAAACACATTGGTATTGTCACCTGTCTCATGTTCTCCTGTGCATGTGCCACGGCCTTGATTCTACCCCTCCCTTTTACCCCTTCTCTCACCCAGAGGAAGCCTCTGTACCCACTTAACCCCTCCCTCTTAATAAACATCTCACAGAAGACCTGTTGCGTGGTGTGATTTTGTTGGATACCACCACTTAGTTCCATCACACTTCTTTCTACACTCAGACCTAAAAGAAAAACATTGAAGAGTGAAAAGAGGGAATTGGTTTCATTTGTATTTATTGCAATATATATTTACATATTATATGCTTATAAGTTCTACTTTAAATACAAATAATTTTTTTGAAAATGTTTGAGAAAAAAATGGGGCAGGCTTGTCCTTTCATTTTAATAACATATGCGAAATCCACACATCTAGAAATCTAGGAATTCTAACTACAGTCACTGTCTCAGGCTCAGAAGTGACACAGTGGCAGTGCTTGCCTAACAATTCAGATGACCTGGGTTCTGTTCTCCCTCCCACTCTATTCTTCACTCCCCCACACACTGCAGCTCCTATACAGCAGAACGTTGGCTGACAAAATGAGGCTGACATCTTGAGCTGGAATCAGATGCTACGAGGCTATGGAGTATTTCTGTTTCCTTCGACTTTCTTACTCTCTTCCGTGAGCTGGACCATCAGTTACTAAAGGGAGAGAGGTAGGGAGGCAGAGAGAGATGGAGTGAGTGAGTGAGTGAGTGAGGAGCAAATATGCTTACTCTCTGGCAGGCATAATGCGAATGCAACCACAACGGTATGGGTTTGTTCATTCACTATACCAACTCTTATACTAACCACTTCCAGAAACATTCTTACGTGCACACCAGTAACTAATATTTTTACTGTCATCTGGGCATCCCCAGCCCAGTCAAACTGTTACTCAAAAATCAGCCAACACATACACAAAAATCAGAGACAAGCTAAGGAAAAACCAGTAGTCAAGGTAACCGAAGTATACAGAATCCACACTTCGTAGCATAATCATGATGGAGAGGCTCATGAATCACATGCTTTGGGATGCTTCCAAATATAGAGGCGCCATCAAGACAACACCCAGACATTTAATAGCAACATCTTTGATATTTTTTCCTAATACTTAGCCTTATAACAGATTTGCTTTAAAAAATGGAAATTATAAATGATAAGGAGGGTGGGACATATTTAAAGCTTTTGAAGTTTATGGTGTGTGTTCGGCACGTACATGTGCATGTATGCATGTACCTTGGCCCACATGTGGAGGTTTGAGGAAACCTTTCAGGAATCAATTCTTCCACCACAAGGGTTAAGAGGGTTGAATTTGGTTTGTAAGCATTAGCTAACGACGAGTACCTTCAATCTCTGAGACACCTTGCAGTCCAGAACAAATTTTAAGTAACAAATTATTATTCTTTTTCATAACTTTAAAACACTTAGATATGTTATATGTGGGAATCCGTCTACAGTCTCACTAGAGTCTTAGGGGTATAAAGCCTGGACCAGGTAAGGACAGAGATAATGAAAAGAATAGTAGTAGAAGCATAGACACATTAGTACGTAAATGCTATCGCATACTAATTAGTGAGAGCTAATTACAGTGACTCTTGGAAAAAATTAACAGGTCACAGAAATAAGTTAGGTTCTGGGGTACTAGACTGGTTACCACAGAATGAGCTGTGATAAAGAAAGTTCAGCTTTTTAAACCTGACCTCTCTTACCCCCTTTCGAGCCACAAGAACTGACTCTCTTGTATGCTACTGGCTCTAAGGCTCTCCATATAAGCTAATCCCGTTGCTGTGTATCAGTGCTTGAGAACTGTAAGCTAAATCCATATTTCTTCTTCCTAAAGTATTTACCAAGGCATTCTATGCTCAGGAGATACTTGTATTAAGAAAGTGACAATCTATAGAAACATAGAGGTTAGGTATAGAGAAAGGGACTAGGAGGGGACCTACAGCTCTCCCTAGGAAATGAAAATAGAATAGATAGTTATGGATGGATGAAGGGGCAGAAACAGGAGGACTGAATGAGGAGGAGGGGGATGGAAGAGAAGGATGAGGAGGGAGATAGTGGGAGAGACAGTATAGAAACTTAATACAGTAGAAGCTTCCTAAAATATATACATATATGAAAATGAACCAAATGAAATTGCCAAATAACAGGGGAGACAGTCCCAGATGGACAACTCTTGTCACCAATGAAGTTTCAGTACCAAGATCGAGTTACATTTAATTAAATTGTTGGCTAAAGGGGCCTCATGGGAGCTCCAAAAAACAAAGCTGTTGCCAAGACTATAGTCTGCTCTCCACAAACTGTCAGCAAGGGCCCATGGCTGAAGACAACACCCACACAAGAGGAGTTGAGCTAGTGCCTACACAAAACCTGCACCAGTACGTGCTAGCATCTTTTGCATTCTACCAAAAGAGAAATGTGCACACCAATCCAGCCACAAAATCTTTGATCTATAATCTATCCCTCTTGCAAGATATTCTGGTGCAAAGCTGTGGGAACAACTGACCAATATCAGATTTGACATGAGGCCCACTCCATGAGATCAAACATATATTTGACACTGCTTGAATGACCAAGAACCCAAGACTAGATAGATAGCCCAGGGTCCAAGGATAAAACCAAATACTAAGTTTCTAAGAAAACCAAACCAAAACCAAAACCCAAAAGAAAACGTAGCGATAAAATGACTCCTATACATTCTGCCATACTCATAGATCAGCACCGTGCTCAGCTATCATAAATAAATACAAAGACCCACAGCCAGACAGTCTGTAGAGAGTGATAGATCTTGGATCTTCCATCTACACTTGCTTGTAGATGGAATGGCTGCTCCAGCAGGACTCAGGGCACCCTGCAAAGGAGGTGGTAGAAAGGATGCCAGGTATGATAGAGGACACCAAGAAAATAAGGCTCTCTAAATCTACATCAGCATGATTGATGCACATATGAATTCGAAGACACCAAGAAGCAGGCACAGGGACTATTTGGGGCCCTAGACATGAAAAGAGAATGGATACCCAACCCTACTCCTAATCAAGAATATGTCTCCAATTGATATTCCCTTGCAAATGAAAATTTAGTTTTCTCCAAGGGATTTTCAATGGGGAAGCAAACTGCCCTTAAGGGTAGGGTAGGCTACATGCCCAGCAGTAGATGGCCAATGGCCAATGAACTCAATGGCATTTTTAGGAGGTTCTTTGTCTCATAATGTCATCTCAAGGCTCTCCTTTCCTTTCTTTCCTTTGAAAAAAAATTATTGTGGAAAGACTTTGGAACTTTGGACTAGAAGAGCCATTGAGTGTTAAAGGATCTGTGGGATGTTCTGTAGAAGCTTGGAAGATAAGAACATTGAGAGCAGTGCAGAAGATGAAGGCCTGGCTTGTGAAGTTTCAGAAGGAAGATGAAAGAGTCTTTTAGGGGCCATAGCTATTTTGATGTAAGGTTCAGTTGTTCTTGTTTGCTGGGGCTGAACAATTAGCTGTGATTAACAAGATGCCAGAACTATTAAAATGAAACTTTTAGATTACTGGAACAATTGATGGCAGCCGGAGCTAAGAAATTATGGTGATTAAGAAAAGTTGAGGATCACTTAAGTGAAATCTTCTAGAAAGTATTTTCTAAAAGCACAGAGGAGCCATATTCCAGAGACAGTCAAGGTGGTACCTCGTGTTGGCATTTGGACTTGGCACTGCTTAAGAGTCACCCAGATGGCACTGGTTTTGAGGACATGAAGGGGTCGTGGAGAGCAGCTGAGGCTCTGACATTCTGAGAGTCCAGGAGAGACCATGGGTGGAGGTGCAGCCTCAGTGGCAGTTGAAGGTTCAGGACTCAAGGGGTCATGCAGAGAAGTTGAGTCTTTTAGGGACATTGCTACTTTGGTTTAAGATTCTGTGCTTCTCGTTTGCTGGAGCCGAAAGCAGCTGTGATTAACAAGATACCAGAATTACTAAAGTGAGATTTTTAGATTACTGGAACAGTTGATGCTGGCTAGCTAGAGCTAAGAGATTGCGGTGATTAAGAAAAGACCAGCACCCCTTAGGTGAAATCTTCTAGGAAATATTTTCTGAGAGCACAGAGAAGCTATATCAAGAGATTGTATAAAGAGATCCTATGAGAAGCTATTTGTGAAGGTGCCGCTTGGTTGCAGCAGAAAACCCCATTATTTTGGAGATGCCAGTACCATTGGATGCCCACCAAGTACAGCAGAAGCAGTGGAGTGGAGGCAGCTAGAGCTTAGAGGACAAGCTGTGTGCTACAGAGGGCAGAGCTGGAGAAATGACCAAAGCCCTTTGGAGGAGTTCAGAAGACGGTGAATGGATTCCAAAAATTGGGTAGTTGGAGTTTGATTTTACTTTGATTTAATTGTGACAGTGCTTTGATTTTTCCCTCTTGAAGTAAGAAAGTCTTTTACTGGAACCCACAGTTAAGAGACTTTGAATTGCAAAAGACTTTGGATTTTAAAGGAGTTTGAGTATTTTAAAAGGCCTGAAATTTTAATGTGTTTGAATATGTAAAGACCGTGGGACTTTAAAAGTTATTTAGAACCTGGGGATGAATAAGAAAGTAAGGGTTGTGACTTTGTTGTGCTTTTTTTGGTGTGTGTGTGTGTGTGTGTGTGTGTGTGTGTGTGTGTCTGTCTGTCTGTCTGTCTGTCTGTCTGTCTGTCTGTCAAATTGACAAGGGTTCAGTTGTACTGGCTGATTTTGTGCGTCAACTTGACACAAACTAGAGTCTCACAGAGAAAGGAGCTTCCCTTGAGGAAATGCTTCCATGAGATTCAACCATACAGCATTTTCTCAATTCCTGATCAGTGAGGAAGGGCCCTTTTGGTGGTGCCATCCCTGGGATGGTTGTCCTTGGTTCTGTAAGAAGTCAGGCTGAGCAAGCCTGGGAAAGGAAGCCGGTAAGCAGCACTCCTCCCTGGCTCTGCGTCTGCTCCTGCCTCTGGGTTCTAGCCCTGCTTGGGCTCCTGTTCTGACTTCCTCCAATGATAGATTACAAAGTATAAGCTAAATAAGCACTTTCCTCCCTTCCTTGCTTTTTGATCATGGTGTTTCGTCACAGCAATAGAAGCCCTAACTAAGGCAAGGCCCTTTGTGTACACATGTGATTTCCAGTTTAGTGTTTTTTTTTTTTTGGATTCCTTAACATGTGTTTGACTTGGTCTCTGTTTTCTCTATCTGTTTCTTGTACTTTGTCTTTGACTCTTTTATTGGCTTACTTTGTCCTATTCCGATATGCTAGTTTGGGTTTTGTCTTATTATATTATACTTCATTATTGTCTTTTAGAAGCCTGCTTGTGTTCTAATGAGAGATAGAAATGGGATGATCTGAATGGGAGGGGAGGTGAGGAGCAACTGGGAGGAGTAGAGAGCGAGAAACCATAATTACAATTATATTATGTGAGGAAAATGTATTTTCAATAAAAGGGGAAGAAAAGCAAAAGGGAAAGTGACTTCTCTGCCTCAATACAGCCTGAACAAGAGGTGGGGAAAGGGTAGGCGTCCTCAACCATAGACAGAGAACTCCAGGCCTCTAAAGAATTCTGGGAGTGGGAGTAATAGTCTTCCCAAGGAAGAGTGCACCAACTGGTTATCCAGTACCAAATGGTCAGCCCTGAGAATATACATACAAGGAACATTATACAGACTGAGAGGGCTGTACTTATGTATTTAGGAGTGTGTGTGTGTGTGTGTACATATATACATGTATTATGTATATAAAATATTTGTTAGGTGTGTACATGTGCAACAACGAAGGGCAACAGGCTATGGATTTGAAAGAGTGAGGGAATATATAGGAGGGGTTGGAGCACCAGTTCTCAACCTGTAGGTCATGACTCTTTCACAAAGGTCCCCTAAGACCATTGATAACCATGGATATTTACATCACAATTAATAACTGCAGCAAAATTACAGTTATGAAATAGCAAGAAAAAATAATTCATGATTGGCAGTTACCCCAACTTGAGGAACTGTATTAAAGGGTTGCAACATTAGGATGATTGAGAATCACTGGGTTAGAGGGCAGAAGGGAAGGGGAGGGAATGATATAATTATATTATACTCTCAAAAACATAAAAGCAACATATAATAAAAGAGTGACTTCCATTTGAAGATGAGGCATGGCTGCTTGTGGGCCCTCTGCCATTGCTTCTGGTGTTCTGAATTTGCATGATCAAGGTTTCTAAGTAAACCATGGTTCTACCTCATTCCAGGTCCATTTTCACCAAAGTTGCTACCTCACAATCCGGAGATCAGTTACAGCTGCTCTGTTTACTCTCAGGGAAAGATTGTTAGAAGCAAGGAATTCTTTCTCATGGGTTTAGTTGTATTATATTCAGCCAAGTAAAATATAGTAACACTAAGTTTGAGAGAGATCTTATCTACTTCCTTTTCTTGATAGGGAACATTTAAAATGCAACATTTTCAACAGTGCCAAGGTCCTTACTTCTTCTTTCCCCGAAGCTGAGATAATCATAACAGTATTTTTAATTAAAACTCCCCTAGATACACTTTTGAATCATGTTAAATCAGCCCAAAATTATTATCAATACTGTCTATTAAATTAAAAGTGAATTGAAACACGCAATGAAGACCATTAGTAGAAAAAGTCACAGAAATGAAACTTAGATGTTAATGTACCAAACTATTTTAAGGAAAAACATCTTCATGTAGAACTTCGGGCTTGTAAAATTCTAATATTTCATGTATAGTTTGTTAATATTAATACCCGCTACAAACGATCAAACTAGGTGAGTATTGGTAACAGACCACACTGACAAAGCTTGTGTTGAAACAGTTCAGCTGTGCCTGGCAAACACAGAAGTGGATGCTCACAGTCAGCTATTGGATGGAACACAGGGTCCCCAATAGAGGAGCTAGAGAAAGTACCCAAGGAACTGAAGGGGTCTGCAACTCTATAGGTGGAACAACAATATGAACTAACCAGCACCCCCAGAGCTTGTGTCTCTAGCTGCATATGTAGCAGAAGATGGTCTACTCAGCCATCATTGGGAAGAGAGGCCCCTTGGTCTTACAAACTTTATATGACCCAGCACAAGGGAACACCAGGGCCAAGAAGGGGGAATGGGTGGGTAGGGGAGCAGGGGGGTATAGGGGACTTTGGGGATAGCATTTGAGATGTAAATGAAGTAAATACCTAATAAAAATTGAAAAAAGAAAAAAGAAAATAAAAAATATGATAAAAAAATAAAGTTGCTTGCTTTTAAAGCAAAAAAAAAAAAAAAAAGAAATGCAAGGGATTCTTGAAGGTGTGCTGTCTATTCTTTTTGTTTTATTTATTTATTTATTGTTTTATTTATGAAGTCTACAAGTTAAGGGAGAGAGAGAGAGAGGGAGGGAGGGAGGGAGAGAGAGGGAGAGAGAGAGAGAGAGAGAGAGAGAGAGAGAGAGAGAGAGAGAGAGAGAGAGAGAGAGAGAGAGAGAGAGAGAGAGAGAGAGAGAGAGAGAGCAGGCAGGCTTGAATGCTGGACTCGGTAACATTTTACCGGGTGATATTTGCTTAGTGAACTATAAGAGCTGATTGAAAAACTAACCATGTAACCATGTTTCCATCAGCCCCTTGAATTGGAGTAGGGTGAGGTAGGGCTGAGTGGACAATAGAATTCCCCTCCCCCGACTTGATCTTGCTTTGAGTCATAGGATGTCACCTTCTACTCTTAGCTTTATCCCAGGATGAAGATTCTTGGAAGAAGTATATGAAAATAATTTCCAGAGGAAAATAAAAATCACGTAGGGGCTCAAATTACCTCTAAAATTTCTACAAGAATATCTACAAAACTGAGATAGTACATTGCCAGATACTTGAGACAAGACTTCACTGAAGGAATCATAAAGATTTATCTATCTATCTACCTGTCTGTCTGTCTGTCTGTCTGTCTNTCTGTCTATCTATCTATCCATCCATCCACCTATCTATCTATCTATCTATCTATCTATCTATCTATCTATCTATCTATCTATCTATCTATCTATCTATCTATCTATCTATATGTAGCTCTGGCTATCTTGGAACCTTCTCAGTAGACCAGGCTGGCCTTGAACTCACAGAAATCCACCTGTCTCCTCCTACTGAGTGTTAAGATTAAAGGCATATGCTGCCATTGCTTAGCATGACAAGATTTTTTTTTTTAAAGAATCCAATAGACATCCTAGGCCAGAAAAAACCTTAAGTGATAGAACTGATGGTTGAACTAAGGAGTGTTGATGTTAGCAATGTTAACAGGAAAATTTTAACAACTACTTCAAAAAAAGGGGGGGAGCTCATGATTTTCTCAAATTCTACATTTACTACATTGGATTCTAACCATTTAAAACTATCACCTATTCACTAAAAGCATTATATTATTACAAAATACAGCATGCTTAGCTATGTATAGCTTGAAGGCAACATTCTTAACCTACCGGGAGACTAAAACCACAGCAGTTCCCTAGAACATCTATCATTCCCTTGAGAAATCTTGAGCCAATGAAATTCAAATGAATTGTGGGAAATACCAGTTTTTGTGACTGCTATGGTTTTCATGTTTTATATTATTTCATTAGAAGGCCACATGGAATTTATTTATTTATTAATTGAATACTCTCTGAGACATTTAAGGTAATCTCCCGTGGACTATTCTGTTTCAACTTTTCTGCCTTAGTAATTTTTGGAGGTCAGATGATCATAATCTGTGTGACTTTGGAATGTTTTGCTATGTTGTTAGATTTTAGCTAAGATATGTGACAGCAATTTTCATCTTTTTTTTTCCCGTTTGACTTCTGTATTTTTCTGAACTTCCCAATTGCCACCCATAAGTAGAAACTGCTTTAATTAGGAAATAATGCAGAGTAATACTTCAAGATTGTGTTTTCTTTCTTTTTAAAAAAATTATTTATTTATTCACTTTACATCCCAACGTCAGTACCCCCAGTACCTACCTCCCCTCCTTCCCAGACAGGAAACAGGGTAAGGAACAGTCCCCACTCCAGTTATTGGGGGACCCACACGAAGACCAAGCTGCACACCTGCTACTTTTGGGGTGGGGTCCTAGGTCCATCCCAAGCTTACTCTTTGATTGGTGGTTAGTCCTTTTGGAGCCCCAAAGGGTCTAAGTTAGTTGACATGGTTGGTCTTCCTGTGGAGTCCTCTTTGGGCCCCTTAATCCTTTTCTCAGCTCTTCCATATGGCTCCCCTAGCTCCATCTACTGTCTGGCTGTTTCCATTGGCTGTTGGTTGGAGCCTTTCAGAGGACAGCTATGCTAGTATAACAGAATATCACTAGTAGTGTCAGGGACTGGTTCTTGCCCATGCAAGTTGGGCCAGGCATTGGTTAGTCATTCCCTCTGTCTCTGCTCCATCATTCCCTGTGTTTCTGCACAATCAATATTGTATTTTCAACAAGATTACTCATTTATTTGGCTTCTGGGAGCATAAAAAGCCTGGTAGCACTGAAAGCCCGGTTCCTGAGCCCAGAATTGGATCTGATTATTTCCAGTATTTATCAACATGGCCGACACTGCGACCATGTTATCCCTTTCAGTAAATGGCTTTGCTATTTCAGTTTTGATGGCATTGCCCACAGTTCAGGCCTTTTTTCAAACTGTCTCACCCACATCTTCCTGTGACTTCCTTGTGACTGATGGGTGTGCAGATTTAAACCTGGTCATTTGGGGCCAATAGAAGATATTCTAAAGGATGACTTATGTCCTGGAATTCTGTATGGGATTAGCTGAGTCTTGTGAAGTGATGCTAGTCCATTTGTTCCACTGTTTTCCTTTATCCTTTCATTACTACAAATGAAGGCCTACAGTTTCTCCTCACATTGAACTCCATCTCCGAGTTTCCTTTGCTCAGTACTCAACAATGGCAATCTTCAGCTTTCTTGAACAGAGGCAAGGGGTCTCTTACGTATCAATTTCTTTATACTGTTTGTACTAAATCTGCACAGCAATTCAGAAGATTCATTATTGTTCTTTTAAATGACACATCTGGCCATGACAAACACACTATGCATTAAGTAATCATTTACAATTTTTTTTTTGTTGTTGCTGCTTTTTTAATTTTTTTATTTTTTTTTGGTTTTTCGAGAAAGGGTTTCTCTGTATAGTCCTGGATGTCCTGGAACTCACTCTGTAGACCAGGCAGGCTTCGAACTCAGAAATCCGCCTGCCTCTGCCTCCCGAGTGCTGGGATTAAAGGCGTGCGCCACCACGCCCTGCTGTTGTTGTTTTTAAGATAAGTGGCAAGGTCTCTCTATATAGTCCTGGCTGTCCTGAGCTTGCTATGTAGATCAGGCTGGCCTCAGACTCATAGAGATCTACCTACTTCTGCCTCCCAAATTCTGGGGGTTAAAAGCATGCACCATTATGCCTGGCCCCTTAATTTAAAATAAATTCACAGAAGATATTAGTTAAGTGTGCAAGTGCTTAGTACATGAGCATACATTGTCCTCAAAATCACAGTGAAACTGTTAACTGAATTTACCAAATACAAGTTTGAAAGCATTTATAAACTGGGCGGTGGTGGCGCACACCTTTAATCCCAGCACTTGGGAGGCAGAGGCAGGCGGATTTCTGAGTTCAAGGTCAGTCTGGTCTACAAAGTGAGTTCCAGGACAGCCAGGGCTACAGAGAGAAACCCTGTCTCGGAAAAAAAAAAAAAAAAAAAAAAAAAAAGAAGAAGAAGAAAGCATTTATACTGATTTCACAAAATTGTCTGCAATGGGCAGCAGAGAGCAATATTATTGTAAACTAGGCACATGGCTCATTTACTAAAGAGCCATACACAATAGAGCAACAAAGACAACACAACTCAACGAAATGATAAGTGTGTGAAATTGAAAGAGAAACATAATTAGCAGATGACTACTCAGTGGAAGATGTCTTGAAGACAAGATGGAGCATCAGAAAGGGGAAAGAAAAGGACAGTCTAACTGGCCAAGGTCTAATGACAAATTCATTTCTTGGGTCTCATTCCTGCTTCTGTCATGTGTCACATGTGTGACTTTGGAAATTTCACCTAGGTTTTTTTGTTTTTTTGTTTTTTTGGTTTTTTTTTTGTCTAAGAAAGGGAACATATAAAATGGGAATATTAAAGATATTATTCTACACAAGGCTGTGGAGAGAATGAAATAGGGTAATGCTTGGGAAGTGTTTAGGAGTCAACTTTGAATGTTAAACATAAGGGCTTAGCAAGTGTTACTGTGAACATGATCTGTAAGATCTAGAGCTGACTCTTAACAACAAATAAAGCATCACTGAAGTTTCTTTATGTATGCAAAGTATGCTACCACACTAACTAGGGCACATGCTACTTGCTGAATATTATTCAAATTTTGTTTTGATGCATTCATGTCTACTTTGTGGATAATTTGTAAAATTATAACAAAATGGTTAGCTCTGATATAATATATACATGTAAATGTATAACATATAAATGTATGCATATATGCATACCCGTAATATATGTAAAATGAAAATAATTTTGATGCTGATGATATAGTGTCAGTAGAAGTAAAATTTGTCAAGATAAATATCAGCGTAACGATAGGATATGAAGGTAAACATATATAGTGCATCAGCTGCATCCTTCTGTTCAGGGCTGGGCAGACACTTGACACTGAATTGCATCCTGGGCCCTTCCAGACTGAGGAATACTCCTGAGCAGAAGTTGTTCACTCGAATAGCATTTGAAGACAAATATGTAATTTTTTGAGTTAAACCAAAGGTACAAGTTTGTGGCTGTCATGGCTTAAAGGGGCTCTAGCTAACTTGCTAAGCCTTTAGCTTTTGGCTACCACACCATTGACGGCAATCTACACTATTCCATTCTGTTTCATGTTTTCAAATCTACATCACACCGTTCTGGATTTTATTTTCTTTCACCCACAAATTCCCCTATTCTTAATAGATAACAGTGAAAGAAAGTTGAAGGGTTTGTGTTTCTGCTTGAGCAATTTTTTTCTCTTGGTCTCTCTTCATTCTTCTGTCCTGTTTTCTGGGATCAGGTACCAAAAAGTAGACATAGGGAGAAACTAGGGCCTTGAGATTTTTCAGAGAGAAGCATTTACAAGATGCACACATACCTCTCTTGTAGTGGTATTGTGCATTGTACGTCTTCAGAGAGAATTGAAGTGGTGATAAGCTTCTGGTGCCTTAATGTAAATGCCTGTTCTCCTTAAGAAGAGAAGGCGGGGCTTGGGAAAGTTGGGGTGTGGCACTTGAGGGCAGAAGATGTGAAGAAGTAGAGAAAAAAGTAAACTCTTTGCAAGCCTACTTTGTGAACTCCATGGTGTGGAAGTTACTGAGTCAACCAGCTGGTTACACAGCTGGTTAAAGTCTGTGATTTGTTCTCGGATGAGCACCAAGGAAGAGTGCCTGAAAGATCACTGTCTGAAATCTCAGACTGGGGGCAGGGCTGTGGGGCGGGGCTGTGGGGGTGGGAGATGAGCCTGTAGAACTCAGCCAGGCCACTGGCAAGCATGAAATCCTTTGCTTGGCTCAACCACCAGGTCTCCTCGACACTTTAGAAGGTCTCTGGAGCTTAGTTTCAATTTTATCATCAAGCAAGCATTAAAACAAACGAAAGCAACTTAAAACAAATAAAAGTAATAAAAAACATTTCGAGGCTGTGAATGTGGCTCAGTTTATAGTGTCTTGCCTAGCATGCATGAAACCATGGGTTCATCCCCAGGACCACATAAACCAACTGTGGTAGCACATGGCATGGTATAATCTCAGTATTGGGGAGGTGAAGACAGGAGAATCAGGAGTTCCCAGTTATCCGTGGATACACAGAAAGTTTGAGTCTATCCAATCTCAAAAATAAATAATGAAGAGAATTAACAAAAAAAAGGAAAAACAAAATTAAAGAATTTGTTCTCTCCTCTCTCTCTGCTGTGTGTGTGTGTGTGTGTGTGTGTGTGTGTGTGTGTACATGTACGTGCCATGGTACAAATGTGAAGGCTGGCTATGTCATCTCACTTTACTTTGATGTAGTTGCTGGGGACTGCAATCAGGTCTTCAGGCTTGTGTGGCAAACACCTTTACCTACTAAGCCATTTTGCTCCCATGATCATAAAGAATGTTTGATGACATGGACAGAACCTCATGTCATTCATTATAATATCAAATAGAAAAAAAAATACAGACACAACTCAGGAAATGAACCGGTATCATTGAGGTTGCTTGGCAGAGAATTAAGCACAGCGCAGATTGTCAGATTGTCGTCAGAACCTATAGTGTCAACAGCTTCTTGTGATGGAAAAACAGTATTTAAATTTAAATGACATGTCTTCAAGTTTTTCTTTCTCTTAAGGATCTTATCTCCTTGTTTGAATCAGATTGATGCATTGAGAAAGCTTGAGAGGTGGAGGAGGGTAATATATAAATAGAGTTTCATGTTTGGCAAGAGGGAAGATGGAATTGCTAACTTTGAAAGAAAATTCGTGCTGTTTTGTCTTTTTTCCTGTTGACAATGTTTTCTTCCTCTTCCTGGAGCATTTTGCTCTGGGGTAGGAAATTCTTACCACAGAGGTTTTTTTTTTTTTCTTCTTGTTCTTCCTCTCAACTGTAATCTAAGTGTATACTAACTAGTAACATTACACAGAAATTTTCTGGGAAGTTAGACTCTCAGATCTGTGACAACTCAAAGGCAGTTATCGGTTATCTGTGATTACAACAACCTAACTCTTCGAAAGTCAGAGAGAATGGAAATTTAGTACTCCCACGGAGATACTCGACTGAACGTTCACTGATGTGGCAAAAGGGACTATGTGAATGCAATTAAATTAAGGATCTTCAGATGGACAGACAATGCTGATTACCTGGGCAGGACAAATTAATCACAAAGGACCTGGAAGGCAGAAGGGTCATCATCAGGCGATCAGCTATGGCAATGGTACACAGGCCAGGATGATGTCTGCAGGCTAGAATGCAGAGACATCTGGGTGCTGGAAAAGGTCGTGTCTCCAGAAGAAGCAAAGCCCGGGCCACGCCTCAAATTTAATCCCATACAATGCAGTTCAGACTTCAGACTCCCCGGCATAGTGCTTTTGTGTTGCGTTAAGCCGCTCATTTTGGGATTGTTAGGGTAGTAACAGAAAAAGGGGTACCCATTTGATGCTTCCGGCATTATGTGTGGGGTTCCAGACTAGATAGTAATTTTACCATAGCATTTTCAAGTAGAAATATTTATTCTGCATTTAAAGAATGAGGAAGGGTATACACACTCTTTTTTTTAAATTGGAGAACTTTCCAGAAGTTCTTTGTGGTTAGGAAATTTACAAGCATGCGGCAAAAATCAATCAATAACCCTCTTCAGTTTTGAATGGAGGTTTAGACACATCCATCTGTCTTGGGCATGTTCAGAGCCTTACTGTACAGTTTATCTGTGAGCAGCAGGAGAAGAGAAAGAGCCAATGGGCTGAAAGTAACCCACTCAGTCAGCTTCCTCTGTCTTTGCTTCACAGCTCTGCACAGGAAATCCATTGCTGTGTCAAGTCCCAGAGAAGTTTCTCCTCTTCCAAGTCAGACTAAAGCACACGAGTGGAAGGAGTTGGCAGGCAGGACAGGGCTGCTCCCTGCCGATGGGTTAAGAGGTGCGCTACCACGCAGAAGCCAACCAGAAGCCACGCAGAGGGATCCTGGTCATGGTCACGGCTGCTCCCTTACCTGTGAGGAGAAAAAGTACCGAGTGAGCGGTGGAAAACCAGAAAACCGAAATGTTCTGCCTTTGGAGAACTTCTGACCTAGCAGTGCTCTTAATATGGGGGGTCTTTGTGGCTGGTGAGTCTGAATTTTCTTTTGGGGGGCGAGGGGGAGAGAATGACTATGGGAGTATGAGAGGAGAGACCTGTTCCCTTTCCGCTGGGCAACGCAAGCCAATTTCTGTTGTAGAGATGAGGGTTGCTCCAGATGTGGGTTATCTCGTCACCCCTACTTTCTGCTTTGTCTGATTTATTTTTGCTTCGCGTTCTATAATGTCCTCCACTGTCGCTTCCTCGTCTCCCCTCCCCCTTTAGGACAAGGCAGAATAAATTAAACACATATTCATAGCAATCAAAATGACATGGGTTCTCTGTATCTTCTTGGAAAAAAACCCAACAACAACCAACTATCATCTCTGGTCTCCCTTGCCAGCAGTGTAAGTTGGGAACGTACCTTTTTTTTTTTTTTTATTCTGATGCTTTCCGTGACTGTGGGCTTTATGCATACAGTTACACCGGTGTATCTGTGATGTATGTTTGCCTTTATCTTGAAGATATGTGGGCTACAGGAGGCACTTTCTGAATCAGGAGGTGCACTCCTCAGTGTCTGCAGTTTTGTAGGAGTTCAAAAGAATTTGGGGCTACTGTGCGGGTGTCCTGATTTCACTGTAGAAGGGCGGTGGGAGTTGGTGTAGGAGGCTTTTTCGTGTTTCGCTTTTAGTAGCTTCAGCAGCTGTGAGGGAACAACACACTTAGCTCCAAAACGTATAGTTTAACAATTTAAAGGAGACACGGTGTTCCTTTCCTTTCACCAGAATTCCTTTAAAAAAACAAAAATCACATTTTCGTCTATCTTCCAGAAAGAGAACATCACATGCTAATCTTTCTGGTGAGCATACACAAAATAACTATGATCCACCACTTCACCCTTCCACTGAGAACCTTTAGTTATCTGTTCTCTTTGATGTGCATAGCAAGCCATTGAGGTCGGGGATGGAAGAAAGCTCCATTTCACAGAGCTAGAACCTAAGCTGAGGGCGGAATGCTTTGTTCGCAGCACTGAAGGGCTAGCAGCACTCGTATTTCCATAGGCACCATAAGACACTGGAGTGTGCCGTTTACTCGGATTGCTTTTTACTGAGAGCCACCCATTGTGGCACAGCTGAAAATGCTAAACTAATACTTGTGTATAATTTGGATGGGGTGGGGTGGGGTGGGGCAGTGGTGTCCTGAGTCTTTCAGTAGTTGGGCTTCTCTAGAAAGCCCTTGAAGTCTGTACAGGATCAGTTTGACAGGGAAAGCCGGTCAGGTGTGTCAGGTTGAGTGTTAACTTAGCGGACCAGACAGAAAACCAGCAAAATGGAAACATAACAGAGTTTGAATTTTAAAAGCTGAAAGGTTCTTCTTTTTTTTTTT
>NC_034601.1:39495612-39528185 GCF_900095145.1 Mus pahari
GAACTCAGAAATCCGCCTGCCTCTGCCTCCCGAGTGCTGGGATCAAAGGCGTGCTTTGGAGACACTATGTTCTCCAAGTCTCTGAAACCCAAGCTGGAGTCAGAAAATCATCAAGCGTCTAGAATGCCAACCAGTAAATTACTTTATACACATGCTTTGGCATGACAAGTTCACCAAGAAATAACTTAGAATCGTGAGCTGAAAACCAGCCAGGGCTGCGACTTTATGGCTTCGCTTAGCGCTGCTGCCAACCAGAGTCGCTCCCTCTGTGTAAGATCCATTCACACAGGAGAGAGTGCAGGGCATCAGGGTGAATGATAGGACGCTCTTGTTTTGCCTATTTACTTTTAAATTTTACTTTAACCTTCAAGCCCTGTGGTTTTATTTAATAAAGCACTAGAGGGGAAGTTAACAAGAATCTAAGCTCTGCATCTCGTGTACGGCTGCCTGACCTCCATGTTCACGGACTGGCATTCTTTTTCTCCTTATTTTGTCCCATTGTCTTCAAAGTTATTAGGTTCAAGTTAGTTTCATGTCTTCACTGAGACCATCCCACCTTTTATTGAAGTTGCTGGTTTTGCCAATATGAGTTGCTGACAAGAAAAAGGAGCCAACTCTCAACTGTTTTCTTCCCTAAAAGAATTTTTACTCATTTTCCTTGCTTTCCACTAGGGGGCAGGTACCAACAAGAGGAGACACACTGAGCCCTATAGAGATTAAAGGCAACATCAGAAAAGCAAGGGACAGGCCTCATTGACTTAGCCCCTTTCTTCCTTTTTAAAGTTTGTGCTAGCTGTACATTTGCCAATTAGCCTAACACATAGGTGTGTTTTCATTTGGACATTAATGTTCAAGATTCTGGCGATTAAGAATACTAAGAGGTGTGTGTTTGTGTGTGTGTGTGTGTGTGTGTGTGTGTGTGTGATGTGCAAGAATGCTGACTAAAAGTTTCCAGAAATCTAAATGAGGGAGATAAAAAAAAAAAAAAAAAAAAAGAAATCCTTAAGGAACACTGAAAGTCAGAAACTACTGAAGTAAAAAATGTGAAGAATAGTAAAACCATAGTGTGTTGAGAGTGTTACAGAAAAGTGGGCCCTGACCCACCCACAGGTTTCAGCAGATAGATACAGAAGATAGATAGAGAAGGAAACTGGGAGGCAGGGTGTGTTACAGAACAGAGAGATCCGGAGGTTCTGTGAGACAATGAGATCCAGCTTGCAGGAACAATGTGCTATATAATAAAAATAATACGGCTGCTTTCTGAGGATCTTTAACAGGTAGAGACTATGGAAACTGCGCAGTTGACGGGGAGGCCGTCTATTAGCTGGTAAGGAGAAGCAATAATCTCAGGCAGTAGTTTTGTAGAATGTGGCAGCGGGATCCTGTTGATTGGCAGTCACACTTTGGAAAGGGTTCCCCTTGAGGCTTGACTTAGGAGTGTCTTCACAGGGGTTCCTACAGTAGAAGGTTCTGTGCTTTGGCATTGGTGGCTGAGAAGGGAACTGCAGAGGAAGGACATGAAGGATGGACATGCCTATCCATCCTGGGGAGAATAGAAAGATCTAGAGTTTGCGTACCATATAGGGAGCAGATGTTCCCTGAATGTTGAGACAGACAGGCAAATGAGAGATGAAGCACTAGAAATGCTTGTCTTCAGTCTGGGGAGCCATAGTTGTCTCTGCGTCACAGCGAGCAAGCTCTAAGAAGAGACAGGAAAGGAGACAATGTTACCTACGGACACTATGCTTAGCCTTAACTAGAAGGAAAGAAATGCTCTGAGCTTGAGAAATTAGTTGATATAGATCTTAAATATGGGGAGCCAGCTCGAAATGGTTAGAACAAGGTGGGATCAATGAAGGTACTCACTGTGACAAACTACTTCTCAATATGACCAGGTGAATTTCAGCTGTTATTGCTACCCAACAAAGTCATCCAGTGGTCATCTGGCTTTCTATTGTGTCTGAAGAATTAATCAATGCAGTCGTTATAATGTCACCAATGACAACTTTTGTGTCCATTCCCTTGATGTCACTGACTCCCATTTGCTAGCTCCTGACTGGGTCTAGAGAGCAGGCCAGAGGGTGTCATGTAGCTTTGGACTTAAGTGATGTTAATCCTCTCTAAGAAGCAGTTACCATCCATCATGTTAAGAAATGATAAACATCACAAATACATGAAATTTTTATGAGAGTTGACTATGATCTACTCATTTCATTCTTCCCCAAGAACTGATGTCATTCATGCATTGACGCTAAGCAAAGACTTCAAGGTTTTCATACCTAGAATTTAGATGCTTTGCGTGTCTGAAAACCTAGGCTCTGCTCGTTCTGAGAACACGATCTTGTGTGTTTAAGGGACATGCCCTAGAGAAGTGCCAACACTGAGGTACAATGGGCAGTTTTTCCATTTAGAAAGAAGCAATTTTCTTTACGAAACGCTGCTGCTCTGAACTGTTGATGCTGTGGTCATCAGCACTTAGTGTGGTGTGGAGTCAGACTTAGATGGGGGTTTTGTGTACAGACATTCCTGCGTCTCGGTCATCACTGTCACTGGGCACAGTGGGGATCTGAGCTAGCTGGGTTTTTGAGAGATTCCACACTGATCAGAACACTCCACCATATTCAGTTGTTAGGTGGGCTGCCCCGGGAAGGGTTTGATCTTCAGCAAAGAAACCAAACCGCCTTTGAAATCTCTGAAAACTGAAGGCTGTCTACTTACTGCTCTCAGTCATAGGAGCCAGGCTATCCCTGAAGGGGATTCTGGGTGGCACATTCTAGATACGTGCTAGAGATGCTGCCTCCTATGTTCTTCATTCCGTCGTGAAATTCTGAGCCTCTATCTGGTAAGATTCTCCAAGTCAGTTTTATAACTTTAATTTTTATTTTACTTTTGGCGGTTAAGAAGTTCTCTCAGTTTTCTTTTATATGAAAAGAATTAACTATTTTATGTCTGAAATATTTATTTTACTTTCATTACCAAAGCATATATTTGCTGGAGAGGTGTAGAATTATGGGTTGATACTGATCTCCCCTCCCTTTTAGCACCCAAAAATCTCTAATGGGGAGGCAGTCTGTCTCTCACATCATTTCTCTGAATTTAATCTCCGATCTTCTAGGCCTGTTTACGGACATTTTGTCCTTATTGCTGGGGTTTGGCCACATTTAATCTGTCTAACTGTGGTATTTCCACCTGTAAGAAATTGCTTAACTTCTTTAGTCATGATTTCCTCACTTATGAAACAAATAGGTATGATAATATTAGGAGATTAAGAATTTTTAGACAGAAAGGACTCAAGACACCTCTGTATTAAATTCTCCCATCTTGTATGTGGGCCAATAAAGACTAGCCATATCTGTTGATAATGTCACCTAACCTTTCAGTGGATGGATTGGTTGGAATGGCTCTGTGGGACCAACAGTAGAAGAGAAAGAGCTGAGAAAAGAATCTCTGTGTGTATGGGAACCCCTGGTTTTAGAGGCAATGCACCGGAAATAAGAGTCACATTTAAGAGAGAAACAAGAAAATTAGAGACCGGAGATTCCTGTTTAGGAAAAATAAGTCAGAGCCAAAATGAAGCTTGGTCATTTGGTCAACAAGTAAGCAAGGGAGTGTTTGGCCACGCGGCAGTGCTGTGCTTAGCACTGGCGATACTTGAGGTACTGTAGATACTTGATGAAGAGAGATGTAGCAAGGCTGGGGATGTAGTTCAGTGGCAGGGCATTGGTCTACCACGTACAAGGGTTTAAATTAAACCCCAGCACTTCAAAAAGACAGCCGTAGACCCTACTTTCTTGGAGCTTAGCATCTGGTAGGGAAGATAGGTGTGATACAAATTCTCGCAAATAATTCAGGAACATAAAATATGTAGGAAAATTACAGGATGGCATAAAAGTGTAACTGGCAAATCCGATCTTGTCTGGGCATCCAGGAGGCTGCCCCGAGGAAGCGACAGATCAGGTGGCGATGGCAGAGGGAGGGCTGTGAGAAGAGCTCTCTGGGGCTGGTGGAACAGTCTGCATGACACACACAGAGAGCTCAGGTAGGACTGGAGTGAGGGAGCCCATAGTGTGGAGGTTTAGCAGGAATTCTGGAAGGTGGGAAGGATGATGGGAGAAGATGCAGAGAAGAGAGTAGTCTACGGAAGACCTATCTATGGATGGTGGTGCATACCTTCAGTCTCTGTATTTAGGCCCATGAGGGAGGTGGTATGCTCCACCTAGGCTACATAGTTAGAGCCTGTCTCAAACGAGCAAGCAAATAAACAAAACGTTTTTTAAAATAGAGGTGGAAAAGAAAGAAAGAAAAAGAAAAAAATAAAAAGAAAAACAACAGCAACAACAACAAAACAAAACAAAAACAAAACAAAACAAAACAAAACAAAAAACCCAACCAACCGACTAACTGACTGACTGACTGATTGACTGACTGACTAACTAACTAACATAAAGGAGCCCTGACTTTTGGGAGAATACCTACACCAAGGTGCCCAAGGAGAAAGGTGGCTTACAGAGAGGGTATGGGAGTCGGCAGGGAAGGGGACAGAGAAGAAACATGTAGGTGTTGTGGTGGAGGTGAAGAAAGGGGCTTCAGAAGGAGAAAGTGACCATGTGTGTTGTTAACTTAGAGAGCAACCAGGGAGAGATGCCCCAAAGATTAGTAAATATACTTAGGAGTTGCCGCACAATGGCAGTACATGTCATAGTTAAATGTGTGTATTCAAAGAAGTTTCGACAAGGGAAGTTTTTAAAGGTGCAAAGAGAAGGATTACACAGGATGGTTTCAAACTATACTCATTGCCTGCAAGGATTTATGACATGACTGTGTCCATATTTTCCCCATATTGTTGTGTAATTGTCTTATTTTCTGTGTAAGGTAGCAGTGACATTTATGCACGGTTTTATAGCGTCACGACAGTTATTTTTTTTAGCCACGCATAAACATGAGATTCATGCCCATCATAATCTTCCGACTTTATTTACTTTATTTAATTTTTTTAAAAATGAAATAATTAATACAAATAATTCCATTTTAATTCTAACTTCTCCAATCTAAAACCCAGCCAAGCAACCCAGATGCTCAGATACTGCCTCAAAGCCCTAATTTGCCTATGAAGATGAGGGTGACCTCGAGATTGCAGTTTGAGTAGAAGGTGGGGGGGGGAGCAGTCAGGTTGCAGCTACTGCTGGGGAAGTAAGTGGGAGGAAAATCGATGCTGAGAGCCCCAGCCACTCATTCTAGAAGTCAGGCAGCAAAGGAAGGGGAAGGGAACTGTAGCAAGGGGGGGGGAAGCAGAATCCACCCCCAGCCCCACCCCCATCGACAGTGGTAAACCTGGGAGTGTATTCAGGATACTTATCTGAGACAGTGTGGTGACTCAGTAAAAGTATCTTTTTGATCTGGGTGTGTTCGTGCAGTTTTAAGGTATTTAGTAACTACTATATATATTTTTTTCTTACTTTATCATAAAATATCTCTTTCTGTCCAACTTATCCATTGCACACTACAGGAACCTTGACTTCCACGATCCTTTCTAAGGTGTCAACAAAAAAGTTGAAGTGGTAAATACTGGCAGATTCCAAATGATTAAGTCTAGCGAGTTTGATTCCCAAAGCAAACCTTAACTGGTTCCTTCTTTGCTGTTGCCCGGGTACTATTGTAATCCAGTACTTTTAAGCTGTGATACACAGAACCAAGTGGTGGCAGCACATGGCTTTAATTCCTGCATTCAGGAGGCAGAGGCAGGTAGATCTCTGAATTCAAGGCCAGTCTGGTCTACAGAGTGAGTTCCAGGACAACCAGGGCTACACAGGTAAACCCTGTCTCAAACAAACAAACAAACAAACAAACAAACAAACAAACACAACCAACTGAAACAACAGAAACAGCAGCAGCAGCAACAACAACAACAACAACATGTGCCACAGTGAGTCTCCTAAGGAGCCTAAGTTGCTAGAGACACTCAGGCTTTCAAAGGACAAGACACCTGGGCTTTTATGAGCCTTGGTAGGTGACACAGATAGAGCTATAGTTAAGAGTTCTGCCCTGCTGGGTGTGGTGGCGCACGCCTTTAATCCCAGCACTCAGGAGGCAGAGGCAGGCGGATTTCTGAGTTCGAGGCCAGCCTGGTCTACGGAGTGAGTTCCAGGACAGCCAGGGCTATACAGAGAAACCCTGCCNCGAAAAACCAAAAAAAAAAAAAAGAGTTCTGTCCTAGGTCTTTTTTAGTCTCTATGCAACCTGGGTTATCCCTGTTATTCAAAGGATAGTAGCTCATTTCTGATGGGCTCTCATCTTCAATATGATCTTCAACCTCCCAGTGATAAGGCATCTGAGACCTTGCTCCATTTATCCTAGCATGCCTAGGGCCCTGCCAGCTACCAGACACTAAGCTACTTAACTGTTATTTGCCTTGAACATCCTTACCACCCCATGCATCTGTGGCATAAGCATGCCCTCTTCCTCCCTTTCAAAAGGAAACCACCTTACTGTTTGCCTCACACTCCTTCAGTACCTCTAAGATCCTGTTTTCCCAGACAGCTTTCTTCATTAACTTCTCTGTCTTTCTGTCTTCAAGCACTTCAGTAACTTCTAGGTCTTTCTATCTTTGTCTTCCCCTGTCCTTAGACACGTCCTCCGACTGGTTTCTACCCCTACATCTCTACTAAGATGGCTCCCCTTACAGATCTCAAGGGCCAGCACTGAAATGCTTGTTGCCAACTAATAAAGTTCTTACTTCAAAAATATCCCCCATTTACCTTGGTCTGCATCCTTAGTATCATGAGATCTTCTGGACTTCTCGACATCACGCTTGCTTTCTGCTCTGCTGCACGGTTTCCGTCAAGTTCATAGCCTCCAACAGAGTCCTAGGTGCAGACTCTTAAAGGTCTGAGTTTGACCTTTTCTCTAGTTTCCATGCCTCAGACAGACACTTGGCAGATGATGGGCTTAGCTAGCTTGCAGTCACTCAAGGTTAGTTCCTATGATATTCTTAAAGCGTTAAACTAAAATGTTAAACTAGCTGTCAGTTAATGGGAAACTCAGGAGATTTTGCTGCAAATCCTTAATTTAGTTCCTAGAGTTGTTGGGAGGGTTAGGTCCAACAAAGTGACAGACGTTTTTAGCACAGTTTGTATTCAAAAATATTTAGGGGCTGGAGAAATGGCTCGGCGGTTAAGAGCACTGACTGCTCTTCCAGAGATCCTGAGTTCAAATCCCAGCAACCACATGGTGGCTCACAACCATCCCTAATGAGATCGGATGCCCTCTTCTGGGGTGTCTGAAGACAGCTACAGTGTACTTACATATAATAATAAATAAATCTTTAAAAAAAATTTAAAGATGATTATTTTATAGTTTTCAAAGAATTCTCGCATACATCGATCCACAACATATAGTTAGTTTAGCTCTCTGCAGATTAACATTTTGGCTATTTTCAGTTTCTTGAGAAATTAGAACCAATACTGGGTTTAACATTTTATTATATGTCTTTGCATATGTGATTCTGCATATCTATTTAGTATGTATCCAGTGGCTATTATCCCTTACAGTCATGAGTAATTTATACACATGTCTATAGTATTTGTCTTATGTCAGGGAATAAGTTTTTCTCCATTGACTGGCTTTGATTATTTGACAATTACAGGTTTCCCTCCCTCCCTCCCTCCCTCCCTCCCTCCCTCCCCCTCCCTCCCCCCTCCCCCCCCCTCTTTCTCTTTCTTTCTTTCTTTCTTTCTTTCTTTCTTTCTTTCTTTCTTTCTTTCTTTCTTTCTTTCTTTCTTTCTTTCTTTCTTTCTTTCTTTCTTTCTCTTTCTTTCTTTCTTTCTTTCTTTCTTTCTTTCTTTCTTTCTTTTTTTTTTTAGGCTAATTCTATATTGGCAGTTGGCACAAGTAACTGACACAAATGGCTACTTTGCTTCGGAAACTGGAATAAGATTTATTATTCACCACACACAATTATTGCTTGTTTTCTAAACTGTATCTATTTGTTGAATGTGTTGTTTGAATTCTTGTGTCTTAAGCTTTGCTTCTGTAATCACTTTTTCATGCCTTCATTTTGGAAGCTATCTGGGTGTTTTATTTGATCTCCATGCTCCGTCTGATCAGTAGAATTGTTCCAACATGTTGTTAAATGTTTTGTCAAGACATTCATAACTTTGTTTTCTTTCATTCAATGTTTCCATTGTTTTCCAACTGGTTGCAAGCTTTCTGTTTATTTTCTGAGAAAAATTAGCTGGGCGTGGTGGCGCACGCCTTTAATCCCAGCACTCAGGAGGCAGAGGCAGGCAGATTTCTGAGTTCGAGCCCATCCTCGTCTACAGAGTGAGTTCCAGGACAGCCAGGGCTACACAGAGAAACCTTGTCTTGAAAAAACAAATAAACAAACCCAAACCAACCAACCAAACAAACAACTTTCAAATGAAAAGAAAGATACAAAACTCCCATCTCTTGGATTCTCCAGCCTTTAGACATAGCCTCCTGCTCCACCCACCAAGTGCTCAGCTCCGTGAGTATTAGTTTAGCTTTGAAGGGTGGAAAGAAAACAATTATGGAGCTTGAAATTAATTGGCAAAGAGAGAAATGCTTTAGCTTGGTTTTCCTTAGGTATTTCCCCTCATTCCAATGGATTCTTTTTTTGTGTGTTAAATAACAAAGATAACGGGTTCTGAATTTATTAATCTTTTGCAGTGATACAGTTAAGAATTTGTAGATTCATTTTTGAAAAAAAAAACCTAGTTTGGGGCTGATTTAAAAGTTTTAATATAAAGTTCATTTATTAGATTTTTGATGTCGTTTGATTTTTCGAGATAGTGTTCCTCTGTGCAGCTCTGGGTGCCCTGGAAGTCACTGTAGATCAGGCTGGCCTTGAACTCAGGGATCCACCAGCCTCTGCTTCCCTAGTGCCACACATGCCACCACGCCTGGCCATTTATTAGATCATTAACTAAAAGATTGCATTCCTTTAAAAGACTTGGTAAGGCATGAAAAGGAAGGAAGTCGTAACTTTTTGTTTCTTATTTTTATGCGCGTGGAATAATAAATGACTGTTAACAGCTGCTTACCTACGGTGCACTCCGTGCTCCATGTGAGTGGATGGTGGCTCCCAACCAGGGGCTGTTAATGCGAGGTTTCAGAAACGCTTGCCCCAAAAAATGCAGCATTTTGCAACGGATGAAAATTGTTTAATCTCCCAAGGAAGTCATGTGCTGTTTCTGAGGTCCTTTTCCTGTCACTGAGGAAGCCTCGCTCCAACTCTGGGTTTGCACAGTCATGCCTTAGCCATGTGTCCTGTGTGTGGGTGGTATTTGCTTGCTCAGGCAAATGACAAAGATGATTTGGGAAAGGAAACTTCTGCTGCTCAGAGTTACTAAGAAGTTTCGCTAACAGTAAAACCAAAAGGCATTCTCTTTGATGATTTTTGACTTAGGTGGAAAAATTTTCTTCCCTCGGTATTTAAACGCTCCTTTCGGTCATCACCAAGTTCTTTTTTGTTTTGTGCTAATTTGTGTAGCTGTATATGGTGATAGTACATGTGTCAAAACTTAGGTGTTTCTTTCTTTTCTTATCTTTTCTTCTTTCTTTCTTTCTTTCTTTCTTCCTTTCTTTCTTTCTTTTTCGTTTTTTTTTGAAACAATGTTTTATTTTAAATTAACTAACAGACCACCAAATTTCCAGATGGGATGATATATATATATATATATATATATATATTCCATTTTGGTTTAATAGCCCCCTACTCCTCACTTATCTGTCTTCATCAGTCTTACCCTTCCACTTTATTCTGTGGAAATAGAGAAACTTTTATTTCCCACCTCTTTCCTTAACGCCCCGCCCCACCCCACCCCACCCCGCCCTGCCCCCACCCTCAGTCTGATTGGCTCCTTTGTAGTTTCCTGGCCTTTATCCATATTTACTCCCACCTGGTTATACATTTAATAGAGGCCAGGCACCGTGGATGAGAGAAGCTAGATGACATTTGTTTTTCTGAGCCTGGATAACCTTCTGATTATGTTTTCTAGTTCCATCCATTTTCCTTTGATTTCCATTTTTTTCCATAGAGCTCAACACAGCCTCATGTGTGCATACACTACATTTCAAATAGTTATCCATCCAGGCTGCTTCCAGTTCCTTGCTATGGTAAAGAGAGTAGCAAGAAACACCGTATACGAATCCTTTGGGTCTGTGTTCAGGAGTGTTGTAGCTGGCTCATATGATAGATCCATTTTCAGCTCTCAAGAAGCGTTCACATTTTATCTCCATAGTGGTTGCCCTAGTTTTCATTTATCAAGAATGAGTAATCGCACCTCTTTCCTTATATCTTCGAAACATTTGTTGTCATTTGTTTTCTTGATGATGGTCATTCTGACTGGGCTGAGGAAGAGTTTCCTGGAATGCACGGGAGTTCATTCCTTTAATCCTAGAACTGTGGAGGCCAAGCCGGGTAGACCTCTGTGAGTTCGAGGCCAGACTGCTCTACACAGTGAATTCCAGGACAGCCAGGGCTACACAGACAAAAATTTTCCTCAGAAACAAAATGAAGGAGAACAAAAATAGTTTAAAAATAATTTTTTATTTTTGTTTGTGTGTGCTTGCATGCTCTATGCTCTGTGGAGGTCTGAAGAGAACATTGGATCCCTGGAGCTGAGGTAGGGGCTGGGGACTGAACTTAAGTTGTTTGGAAGAGTAAGAAGAACTCTTAACTACCTAAGCTAGATCTTCAGCTCCTAATTTTTTAAACTTTATTTATTCCTATGTGCACACGTGAGTGTGTGTGCGTGTCTCTCCTTCCTCCATCTGAGTCCCAGGATTGGACTCAAATCTATCTAGCTATTTAGCTACACCACTCCTGGGTCTAGTCCAGCAGGAGTCTAAGTCGGTATACCACACAGATGCTTGCATGCCCATGTTCATTGCTATACTATCCACCATAGCCTGTACATGGAAGAACAGATAAAAAGAAACAGGTATATGGATGAAATTATTTCACGTGCCACAAAGCACACCGAGCTTGGTATCATGTTAAGTGAAGCATGTTCGGCTGGAGAGATGGCTCAGCGGTTACAATCACTAACTGCTCTTCTGAAGGTCCTGAGTTCAAATCCCAGCAACCACATGGTGACTCACAGCCATCTTTAATGAGATCCGACGCCCTCTTCTGGTGCATCTCAAGACAGTTACATTGTACTTATATATAATAATAAATACATCTTTAAAAAAAGAAAAGAAATATGTTAGACTGTGGAAGATAAACATCTTCAGCTTTTTTTCTCATGCAGAATCTAGATTTATATCTATATGCATAGATGTGTGGAAAGAGAGGACCAAAGGGAGAGATCTGGAGGTGGGAAGTCAAACCAAGAGAAAATAAAAACAAAATCACAAGTTCATCATCAAATATAGTACCTATATTTAAACACGTATGTGTATGTGAATGTGATATATATGTACATATGTATGTATATTTGACAGGAAAGTAGAAGAGAAACACTTTGGAGAAGCCCAGCAACATGTGGAAAGTAGGAATGGGCCATGGCAGTGGAGGGGACCAGAGAAAGGTCTAATGTTACATATGTATGAGAATGCTATAATGAAACCTATTTTTTATGCTACTCAAACTTTAATTAATGATAACTGTCTTCTGTGTATTGTTTCTCATCTGTCTTGTCTCATTTAGCAGAATCATTTTGAAGATCATCAATGTTGGCTATTTTTCTTTTTGGTATTGAATAGCATTCTACTGTATAGAGAGTTTATACATTTATTTATTTTAAAATATTGAATATTTTTATTTATTTTGAGGGCTCATAGGATCTATGACTTATTTCTGACTATATATAGTGTGTTTTATCATATTTGACCCATCCCTAACTTTCTCCAGGATGCCCTCCATTCATGTTCTCTTGAAAACCAAAACCAAGACCAAAATCATTGAGTGTAATTAGTGCTGCCAATATGTACATGGGCGTAGGACCATCCACTGAAGCATGACCAACCTACCCAGGCATTGCGCCCACTGGGAGCTCACTGTCCCTCCTCTAATAGCTGTCCACTGTTAGCCTAAGCTGGGTGTGGGGACTTCCGTGTTCCTCCCCCTCCACACTGAGGTTTATTTTTATTATTTTAGTATTTCATGTAGTTTTTCTCATTTTATTGATTTCTGATCAAAGATTATTTTTTTTTATTTTGTTTTCAGGTCCTTTGGGTGAATTTTAAGATCGAAACAAAATAACCCCTAGTATTTAATGTTTTTAATTTCCTTGTAAGTACTGTGTTAGTTGCTTATCCCACATGTTCTTGTATTTCTGCTTTCATCCTGTTAAAACAGCCTCTCATTTCATTAGGGATTTCTTCTTTAACCAGAGTCGTGCATTATGATGGGTGATGTTTTCCTAAATATGTGATGTTTTCCTAAGTATCTCATTCTCACTGATTTCCAATTTAATTGAGTTCTGATTGGAGGTCATCCTGTATGACTTGAAGTTTTAAAACTTTTTTTTGTGTGCACTTGAATGTGGGCTATGCTAGCTCTAAAAATTACTGTTGGTTCACTGCTACATTGCTTTCTTTGCCGCCAGGCAATGTCTGATCTCAGCACTTGGCAGCAGATAGAAAGCCTATGCAGTGAAATGCATCATGAGTTGATAGTGATACTTTTTACCCAAACATAGAATTTAGGATCATTAATGCAGCTTACTCACGTCCTATCTGTACCTGGCTCCCTTTAGGTTGTACCAGGTGTTGTGCATGTTAAACCTCTTCTCTACCACTGAGCCTCATCGCCAGCCCTTTGTCTGTCTTACTAAAAAAAAGAATGGTATCGACCTAAATCCTTTAATTTTTAATTTAAGAGTTTTTATTTTCGGATGAAGAAGTATTATACACATTTTGAGTTAAAACATGATGTTTTGACTCAGGTATAAGTTGGTCATCCATTTTAGTTAATTAGCATATTACATTAAATTATGTACTTTCTAGATGATGAATGTATCCAAATGCTTTCTTCCAACAATTTTTTAGATACTCAGTTACATTTCTTATATTTCTATTGCCATTGCGAGAACGCTATGGCGCACCCCTATCTCTTACATGATACCCACTGCCTAGGCTTTCTTATTCTCCCTTTCCCCAGACTCTGGTTGTCACCATCTACTCTCAGCTTTTCTAAATAGCTCATTGGATTTATCTCATAAGAGTATTCATAGTTTACAAATAGCATCAAGCACTGTCATCACTGTGATTTTAAATTATTTCCATTTTGAAGTTACTGTCATCAAGTTACTAAATTCTGCAGGAGGCACAAGGTCAACTCATTTTTAAAGTTATTTGGAAGGGTTCCTCTACGTGTGCTTATTCAGTAAACACCAGACACACTTATTTCATCTAACTTGTAGTTTTAGGTCTTATAAATAATTTAAGAATCATTCACATGTTTTATAACAGTGTAAAATAGTTATTTTTATAGACATACCTATGAAAAAGGATTTATTCAGAAATACAGAAACTTCTGCTCTCCTTTTATCTTCTCATTCTTGAAATTCTAAGCAAGAGAAGAAGACAGAGAATATACACACCTACTATTCCTTTTATCATATGGTAGATTATAATAGAATATTAGATGGTTTTTCATATACCATATTTGATATATATAAAGAATGATTCCTCACTATTTGAAAATATTTACATTGTACTTCAATTTAGGGATGTACCAAACTGTCAACTGATCTCCTATGGATAGATATTTGAGTTTCTAAAGTCTTGCTATTGTGTACAATGTTGCTAGGAACAGCCTTGCACAAATATTTTTTTCTTACTTTTATTTATGTATCTCTGGGATAGATCCCTAGAAGTAGGATCTGTAGGTCAAGAGAAGAATGCATGAATGACTTTGCTGCATATTGTTAAATCTCCTACCCTCAAAGTTGTGAAATTTCATTTACCTCCCTAACAGGATATGTTCTCAAATGATTATAAATTGTTGGTCTCAGAGATCAGAAGTGGTATTTCAATGTAGCCCTAATTTGCATTTCTTTCATGTGAATGATGTTAAGTATCTTCCCATGTGACTAAGAAACATGGTAAATTTTCCTCATAAACGGATCATGCTTTCAGACCAGCCTGCTATAAAGTTGTGCTAATTGCTAGCATCCATTCTTTTAACAGAAATTACTGGCAAAATAAAAAGGGTCATTAAAAATTTTAATTAATAAATAAATATTTTTAGCCCTAGTTCAGGCAGCCTATACCTAGCTCACAATAAACAGGCAGAAGAAGCAATATTCTCTTGGACCTTACGACACGGCGAGGGAGTAATGGATCCTTGAGGGTTTAGGATTATCTTAAATCTGCCTCTCCAACCCACCTGTCATCATTTATACTTAGAATTAAAGCTGTCAGTTCCCGGCTTTGACTCCAGTTATCCTTCTGGTTTTTTTTTTAAATTTTTTATTGTCAACACTGACTATCCAATCCATAGCTCTTTAAAATACCCATTTGTTTCATGTTTCCCTTTCAAATCATTATTTTTTTTCTTTGTAATCTCTTTTCTCAGAAGTTCCACATCCTAAGAATCTTAAGTCCCAACTCACATCTCATCTCTGATCTCGAAGTTTTCTCATTCCCTGGTCCTTTTAGTACTCACTCCTGTCCAAAAGCACGTGTTTGAATTGCTGGACACCACAATATTCTTTTATCATCAGGCTGAAATTTTGCATTTTATTTTTGATTTAGCTGTTTAATTTCCAGGACTTTACAGTCTTGGGGAAAAGGAATATTTATTAATTAAAATGTTTAATGACCCTTTATTTTGCCAGTAAAAAAATGGTACTAGCAATTAACACTTAGAACTTACCTCACAAAATGTTGAATTGCTAGCCATCTATATGCTATGATTTTAGTCAAGGAAAATCCCTGTTTGTTGTTCTTATTTTGTGGTAATAACCGATCAACACATTACAACCATATTGGAAATGCTTTAACAGATAATTAAGAACATTTTTCATACTTGGAGATAACACTAAATACCTGTGATCCTGGAAGAAGAAATAGTTATTGGTTATATGAAAAAAAAAGTAGAGTGGTGAGGGAAGCAGAAATGTCATACAAGGAAGACCAGGTCAGAAGCTGATGCTAGGGCAAACGGCTTGGCTGTGGTAATGTATGTATTCATTAAGGCCTGAAGAACATAGCAAACAGGTGTTAAGTTCAGCAATGAAAGGTCTCATTTCACCAAGGTACTGAGGGGCTCTACTACAGCCAATGTTGTAGTGGGCACAATATGTCACATTTTAGCTGATGCCTGTGGGTTTTTTTTTTGTTTGTTTGTTTTTTGTTTTGTTTTTTTAATTTAAGGCATTTTTTAATTAGATATTTTCTTCATTTTCATTTCAAATGCTATCCCCAACCCCCGCATACCCTCCTCCTGCCCTGCTCCCCAACCCACCCACTCCCACTTCCTGGCCTTGGCATTCCCCTGTACTGGGGCATATGATCTTTGCAATACCAAGGGCCTCTCCTCCCATTGACGGCCCACTAGGCCATCCTCTGCTACATATGCAACTAGAGACACGAGCTCTGGGGATACTGGTTAGTTCATATTGTTGTTCCTCCTATAGGGTTGCAGACCCCTTTAGCTCCTTGGGTACTTTCTCTAGCTCCTCCATTGGGGACCCTGTGTTCCATTCAATAGATGACTGTGAGCATCCACTTCTGTGTTTGCCAGGCAATACACAGTTTTTCTGTGTAGCCTTGGCTGTCCTGGAACTTACTCTGTAGACTGGGCTGGCCTGAACCTCACAGATATCCACCTGCCTCTGTCTCCCGAGTTCTGGGATTAAAGAAATATGCCACTACCCCTGTGGCTTGCTGCCCATTCTTCAACAATAATCATAACAAGACAGGGCTTGATTTTCAGAGAGTGCTTGGGTTGTAGGCTCTCAAACTGCTTTATGTGCAGTTAATATTTATGGACTATTTTCTATGGTTACACCAGCCTGCACTTGTCTGATCTTGTAAGGTAAGCAGGGCCATTCTGGTCGGTACTCGGACATTTTTCATGCTTATTGTCCATTTACATTCTTTTTTTTTTTCCTTTTTGAAAATCGTCAGTTCATTTCAGCTCATTTGTTAACTGGGTTCAGTTGATTTTTTTGTTAATTTTTTTGGAATTTAAAAAATAATCTGTTTATTAGTCTTCTATTAGATATATAATTATCAAAGAGGCCTCTCCCAATTCTGTAGGCTGTCTTTTCGCTTAATTACCTCCTTTGCTGTACAGAAACTTCTTAATTTAATGAAATCTCTTTAGTCTATATTTGGCTTTATTTCCTGAGAGACTAAAGCTTTGTTTATTCCTATATCTTGGATGTTTATTCAGCATCAGACTTTCAGTTATCATATTAATGTTTTTGATCCAGTTAGAGTTGATTCCTGTATGAGGTAAGAGATAGAAACCTGTTTTCATTCATCCACATGTGGACATTCCAATTTTCACAGCATGATTTGTTGTCAAGGTTACCTTCCTCCCATGTGTACTTTTGGCATCTTTGTTAAAAAAAAAAATCAGGTGGCTGTATTGGCAATGCTGTTGGTTCTTCTCCACAAAATGGTGGTCAGGCTCTATTGCTAAAGACAACACCTATGTAACTCAGGCAACACGAAGAAGTTGGGCTGCTGCCTACCTAGCCCTTCATCCCTACTGACTATTGTTCATGGTACTGGAAGGTACTCTGCATGCTACCATAGGAAAAAGGTAACAGTCTTACATGGGATGTCTCCATCAGATCCCTCCTTCCAAGGCTCAGGGAGCTCTGCTGAAGAGGGGACAGAAATAGGGAGAGTCAGTAGGGATGGAGGATATCACAAAAACAAAGCCTTCTAGGCACAGAAGAACTGACACACACGTGAATGGACAGAGACTGTGGCAACATGCACAGGGCTTGCACAGGTCTAAGCCAGAAGGGGTCCCAGTGGTGAGAGGGGAACTGGAGAGAGGCCAAACCCTAATCCAGAAGCTATCTCCAATTGATAACTTCTCACAAAGGAAAATTATCTTTCTCCAGCTGAGTCTTACTGAGTATGCAAACTACACTTAGGGGCAGAGGATGGTCAACACAAAATAGACTCAATGTTACTTTTGGAGACTTTGTGTTCCTAATGCTTTCTCTGTGTGCTTTTCCCCCTTACAGGTCTTTTAGTTATATATTATGCTTTTTGGTTTTGTGTTTTAATGGGATTTCTGTGTGTGACTACATGTGTTCCTTGTGTTTTTACTTTAGCTCCGTTTTTTCCTGTTTTGTTTGGCTTATTTTTTTTTGTTTTGTTTTTACTTTATTTTATTTTATTACAATTTTTATTATTTAGATGTCTGTTTGCTTTCTAATGAGGGAGACCAAGAAAGGGTGTGGATTTGGGTAGGTGTGGGGGACCTAGGAGGAGTTAGGGAAGGGGAACCACAATTATAATCGTTTTATGAAAGAATCTATTTTCAATTAAAATCAAGCTGCTGTAGCTTAATGGTTTATAATGCACCATCTATTCTGAAGAAAGGAAAGAAAGAAGAAATGTCTTCCTCCATCATCAGCCCCTCCCCTTGCCCTCACCCTTCCCAATCCACCATAATTCCACTTCAGCTTTCAGGTCTTGGGTTCATTTTTCTTTCACATGCAATACCATGGGTCACTCACCTCGCTGTACCTGGCTTATTCTGCTTAATAGCATGTCTTCTGACTCCACCCTCTTTCCAGCTAATGACAGGTTTTCTTTTTTTTAGTCTTTTTATGTTCTTAATTGAAGATTTTCTGCACTTTCGTTGTCTCCTCTGATATTTAGCACAGGTGTTCTTTTGCTTTTGTTTGAAATATAGATTTATAATTAGCCCAATTTTACTATTAAAAAGCACACTAGCACTTCATAGTAGTGTAGGTACCTCAGGATAGCAAACAAGTCTACCTTTTCTTTCCTGGTCTTTAATTGTTTCCTGGAAAGGTTGGAACTATTATAGGGTAATGCTTCAGAAGCTGATTATGACGGCTTTTTTTCTCATAAAGCAGTGTGTGTCCTCCAGGTTGGCCCAAAATGATATGGCCAGCTGCCTTAACATAATTCTCCTGACTCCACTCTGTGAAACTATGCCTGGTTTTGGACCATTATAACTGTGAACAATTCTGCAGACCTCAAGGAAGTAAAGGAAAGAGGAAAGGGTGCTCATCCTTCTCTTACCCTGCTTGGCTTCATTTCTGCTGTTCAGTCACAAGGTAGAGCAGCTGGAAGGAAGCGAGAGGATGAACCCTCTGTGATTCTGTTTCTATAGTTTTTGAACAATGGCTCTGTTTCTTCATCTGTGGGAAGTGTTCATTATTGGACCAAATGCCTTTTGTTTTAAAATTAATTTATTTATTCAGTTTACATCCTATTGTTTATTCTCTTTACACTCCAATATCAGCCCCTTCATCCCAGTCCTCCCTTTTGCAGCTCCTCCTTCAAACCTCCTTCTCTTCTCCTCTGAGGAGGAGCCACCCTGAGTATCACTCCTCCACTCCTGCACATCAGTCACTGAAGGACTAGGTGCATCCTCCCTCCCTGAGGCCACACAAGGCAGTCCAGTTAGGGGACCTGGATCCACAGGCAGGCAACAAATTCAGGGACAGCTCTGCTCTAGTTGTTGAGGGACCTGCATGAAGATCAAGCTGCCAGTCTACTATATATGTGCAAGGTGCATAGGATCATGTGCCTTTAATTAGGGGATGACATCTGAAGAAAGAGTTTAATGAAGTCAGCTTATGTGGTATGCCTACACTGGACATGGCAAGAAGGAAGAAGGAAGGCAGGGCTACTGTAAACTATTTGGCAAAATAAAGTTACTCATGAATGGGAAACAACTGATTAATATCTTATGAATGCAATTTTCAAGATGTTGACATATCAGTGATGGTAAAACATTGAATTGCTGCTTACAATCATTTAAATATTTAAGCACTTGTATTTAAATATTTTCTAGGGTCAAGTTGTACTGCTGAGAATAAAACAACACAGAATATGTCGGAAGGTAATCTTCTTGCTTATCTGGTGGGAATGGAGAGTTGACCTTGCTTAGAAACAGTAACTAATGTCTTGGCTGCTGGACAGATTCAGGAGGAGTAGAGGAGTCTGGTGATGTAGTGTTATGGTGTGAGGGACCCTGAACACTTGTCTGTAAACCTTTACCATCTTAGAGGGAGTGATGGAAAGACTGTGGTATTAGCACCCTCACAGGTCTGTGTTGAAGAATTTCTTTCTTCATTTGATTAGGTGACCTTTATTTGGATGTGACTTGTGAGGACTTGAGTTCCCCAAAGAGCCAAGTGACATAGATATAGGACAGTAGAGATAGTTAATGCAGAGTTTATTATAAGCACAGCTTATCCCATCAAGTTCTGCTCCTGTTAAAGTGCTGACGTGGCCGACTTTGGTCACAAGTGATTGTGACAGATAATTTTGGTGAGTAATCACACCCAGCAAACTTGTGTCCATCATGGACTTTTTACATCACTGTACAAGCAGTGTGAGGATTTATGGTGCAATTTGGGTGTAACCCACATGCCTGAACCTTTACTTTAGAAGATGAACAACATATTTAATTCTGATAGATTAAACGTAGGAAAGTGAGGGAAAAAATCTACTATTGTTGGAATACATTCTTAGTCAAGCAATTGTTCTAGTGTAACTTCATATAAGTTACTATGGATAGACCCAACTCACAAGGTTTCTTTTTCTCGTTCTTTCTCTCTGTGTATCCAGTGAACACTACAGTGTCTGTACAGATGGGTACAAAGGCTCTGCTCTGCTGCCCTTCTATTCCACTGACTAAAGCAGTATTAATCACATGGATAATAAAGCCCAGAGGCCGGCCTTCCTGCATAATATCCTACAAAGCAGAAACGAAGGAGACCAATGAAACCAACTGCTCAGGCAGGGGCGTCACCTGGGCCTCCACACCTGACCTCAGGCCTGACCTTCAGATCAGTGCAGTGGCCCTCCAGCATGAGGGGAATTACTCATGTGAGATAGCAGCACCTGATGGGAATTTCCAAAAAGTCTATGACCTCCAAGTGCTGGGTAAGTGACAATGTCACATATTGTGTTATTTCAGATCACCAATCTTAGTTAGAAAAAATGTCTTTGTGATTATGACAAGACTGAATCTTTGTTTTCTTTCCATCTCTCCAGTACCCCCTGAGGTAATATACTTTCTAGGGAAAAGCAGAACTGCAGTTTGTGAGGCAATGGCAGGCAAGCCTGCTGCGCAGATCTCTTGGTCTCCAGATGGAGACTGTGTCACTCAGAGTGAGTCACACAGCAATGGCACCGTGACTGTCAGGAGCACATGCCACTGGGAGCAGCACAATGAGTCTACTGTGTCCTGCTTGGTCTCTCATTCCACTGGTAACCGGACTCTGTTCATAGAACTGAGTAGAGGGGGTAAGTACATTTTTTCTTTTGCCTTTAGTATGTATGTATGTATGTATGTATGTATGTATGTATGTATGTATGTATGTATGTATGTACATATGCATGTATGTATATTTGTGTTTGTTCATAGTAAGTATGTAGGGGCCAGAGAACAACATGTCGTTCTACCATGTGGGATAGAAATTCGGTCCGCAGGTTTGGCAGCATGTGTTTTTACCTGCAGAGCTATCCACATGCCTATCTACCTGTTTTCTTTTCTTTTTCTCTGTTATTTTCCTTTTCACTCTATATCTTTTTCTTCTTCTGAGATAAGATCTCTCTTTGTAGCCTTGACTTCATGATCTGCCTTTATCTGCTGCCTGAGTGGTTGGATTCCTTGAGAGGGAACTGGTATTTAATTTATTCTTCAGTAGTAGATAATGAGTAACTCAGAACAGGGAAGATAATTTGAGCAGTTTATTTGGATATTGTTCTAAAGCTAGAAAATCCGCTGCTGTGCCTGGGAAGTATTTTGTAACTTTGTATCAAGTGAAAAGAACTGTCAGTACCAAATAATTCTAATCTGTACTTCTCTAAATGCCCCCTTCAAAGGACCACCATAAAATATTTTCCTACTTCTGCGATGTGTAGACTTTAACTCTTAGATTATTGATATAATAAATCAATACTTTTATATGTCTTATGCTTATTGAGTTAACAACCAAGAGTGGTGATTCTTCTCTTCCTGATTTTCTTGCAGTTATTCAAAGTGAGCACCAGGTTCTCCTGCTCATTCCATATTGTCTCTGAAGCCAATATTTATTGGAAATTATTTATATATTCGAAGCTCTTGATACAATGATAAAAATGAGAACATTCCTAGCTTTATATTGGGTTTTTGGATACAAAATGGCAGTTAAGTGTAATGTCTTTGCGTAACATGACTTCTCATTCACAGCTGTACAAATATAAATAGATATATGAAATACTCTGAGGTACTGTGTACTCTGCCAGTCCCTTCTCTTTCTTTTTGAGGAAATAGGGTTCTTAGTATTCTGCAAAGACAGCAAGCAACAGAAAAACTTCCTGCATAATTTTTTCTTTTCCCAAAGAGATCTCTAGTTTTCTTTCCCTTTTTTTGAATAAAGAAATAGATGTTTAAGTGTATGAAAGTTGAGACACTTTTAAGAGATTTTATCCTTAAAATTTTTACACACACACACACACACACACACACACACACACACACACAATGTGTGTGTGTGTCTTTGAATAACATTTCTTCCATTATTCTCTTTTATCTCCTTCAATTGAACTTCTTTTCAACAGGCCCCCTGCTATTTCTTTGCATGCATGTGTATGTTATGTGTAGATGTGCATGTTGTGGATGGTGTGTGTGTGTGTGTGTGTGTGTGTGTGTCACATTGTGCTTAATTCAGGTTGCTTGCATGAGTATGTATGGGGAATTACGTAATTGAACAAGGACAACCTATGGTCTATTCCCTTGTTAATGGTGGAATGTTGACATGTCCAGTCTTGTACATGCCCCTGCTCTTTTGAGTTTAACACATATTTTATTCCTGGAGGATAGGGTTTTACAACAGTCCTTCTTATCTTCTGGCTATTACATTCTTTTTGCCACTCTTCCTCCATGTTCCTTGAATCTAGGTGGGGTGGTAGAGGTACAATGCTTAAGGCTGAACATTCCATTCAACAACCACTTATTCTCAGAACCTTGAATAGTTATGGGTCCCTGCATTAGCCATCAGTCATTGAAAATAGTTTGTCTGACCAGGATTGAAAGCAGCATTAACTTATGAGTATAAAATAAATGTTTAGAAGACAATGGATAGTGTGTCCACTTAGCAAAGCAACAGTAGAAGACCTACACCCCTTATCCCCTGGAGCTCCTGATCTTTCTGGCCACCTGATTTTGAGCATGTTTCAGTACCAGACATGAACTCCTGCTTCATTTCATCATTATACTATTATCTGGACTTACCATTTTTGAACCATAAAATTTTCTGTCTGTCCTTACAGGTCACCAATTATTACGACCATATGTTCTGTACATCATACCATCTATTATTATTTTGATCATCATAGGATGCATTTGTCTTTTGAAAATCATTGGCTTCAGGTATTACTTGATGAAATTTTTCTTCAACCTTATTGGATTAGAAAAGGGGGAGAAATATGGGACAGACTGACTGTTACATTAGGGAGGAACAACAATGTTCTTGTAAGCAAAAGGGACACATGAAGTATTAGAATGGGATTATCTTGCATGATGACCGTGTTTAGTGAGTTGCTCGGATGGCCAAGCACTGTGAATTAAGCTAATTAGGGCTGAGAATTAGGACATGCTAATATCTTTAATTTGAGGAAATAGCTACAATATTTCTTTTTATATAACAAAGAGATGGCATTGCATACATTTTTTTGCACCAAGCTCCTATCTCGATGTTTTTCCTTTTTTGCCTAAGAACCAGAATTCTTTGTTATAATAACTGCAAATTGGAGTATTTCATTCATTTTTGGTAGTTCATTTCTCATTTACTGAGACTTACATATTAATTATTAGAATGTTTAGATACTATAACTGTTGATTCTAAATAATGATGTTGCCTGTAGTCACTCTAGATTGTTTTGTTTTGCTTTTTTAGAAAATGCAAATTGCCAAAATCGGAAGCTACTCCAGCTGTTGAGGAGGTAAGATAAATTAATGTATATTTGCAAACTTTAAAGCCACATGGTCTTAAATATAACAGAATGATCTGTAATTTACATTAGTATTCATGTTTCTGTTAAACAAAACAATTATAATATTGCAGTTAGTAATCAGACATACTTGTTTTACTAAATACCTATCAAGTATATATAATATATATCCAAGAACCATCTCACACAAAATATAAATAATCAACAAATGTTTGTGATAGATTTAGAAACAAAGCCTTGATCTTCCGAGTCAGAGAATAGTTATAAAGATTATTAATAGATGCTAACGTGGTAGAAACATGGGTAATTTTGGTAATGATGTCTAGCTCTTTTGAATGGATTTTAACTTTGAGCTTTTTTCAAGGATGAAATGCAGCCTTATGCCAGCTATACAGAGAAGAGCAATCCACTCTATGATACTGTGACCAAGGTGGAGGCATTTCCAGTGTCACAAGGCGAAGTCAACGGCACAGACTGCCTTACTTTGTCAGCTACTGGAACCTAGAACCAAGGAAAGAAGTCAAGAGACATCATAATTCCTGCTTTGCTTTCTTTAAAATTCTACAGTGGAAGGACTATTTGGAAATTAGCTCTTCCAAAGTTCTTAGAAAGCATACATGTTCTAATGGATTTGCATTTAAGTTCTATCATTGGAAGTTTGGAATCTGCTGCTACCTGTTAATTCTAGGGAGAACTGATTTAATTATTACAAAGAAAGCACATGGTTATGGTAAAATATAAAATTGTGCAATACAGTATGATGAAAACTGTTTTATCAAGAAATAACTGAAGAAGGAAGAATCATTACTAAAGAATTTTATGAGTTCTTCCAAAAAATTCCTGTGTATAGGACATGACTATAATATGTGTGTGCAACTACATGTTTATTTACAAATGTGTATATATGCACATATCTCCTTGTCAAAAACACACTGAAGTTATGGATTTATAAAAGCTTATAAAGTGAGTATTGGAGATATTTTTATATCAGCATAAGTAAAACTACCTCATTCTTTTTTAATGGCTACATAAAATTCTTCTGTATGATTACATTGTAATTTAATTAATCATGGCCCTAGGATGGGCATTTAGATTTTGTGTTGTGTGTGGTATTAAACAGTACCCTGTGGAATGTTTCTTGTGGTGAATCTCTGCATTATTTGAGTTCATCTGTGAGATAATTTCTTTGAGTATAATGGTCCCGTCAGTTGGAATGTATTTTTATTATTAATAGATCAGTCAAACTGTCAGTTTACATTTTCCCCAATTGTGTTTGAATGCGCCTATCTTCATATTCTTATTCTTAATTTTTTTATATCCTTACTTTCACATTTATACTTTCCATTTTTAATTAACCAGTTGGGTGACATGTCTTAAGGTTATGATATTGACTCTATTATTTAATGGAACTGGATTTATATCTTTGTCAACAAGAGAGATAGAGAGAAAGCATTTGTAATGACAGTATTTTCGACTCTTTGTATTGCTACAAAATGATGTCATCTCATGCACAACAGTTTGAAAGATGTTATGAATTGTGTATTTTTAACATTCTATTCTGATATACTTATCAAAGAGCAATGGTCTTTGAACTATATATGTAGGTGGGAGAACTTGGAGTACTTTACATGCTAAAAGACTGGTAATGGGATGATATAACTTTTCCTTCAATTTTCCTTTGGGGGGAAATATTGGGGAGATATATATTGGTAATTTTTAACATATTTTCTTAATTGTTAAAATAAGCCTGTTCCCTTTATATCAGGAAAAGTATTAAAAATAGATTCATTCATCTTATTTTGTTTGCTCTTTATTTTGAAATGAGGAGTTGATTTCTAACGGAGTTCCTCAATCACTGTAGAGCCCAGGCTGGCCTCCCAATGGCTGTGATTACAAATGTATGGAAGCATACTTGCAAAAGTATTTTCATTCTGATGTAATGATAGAAATTAAAACAAGACCCATTCACTCTTCACATGTTCCTACTGAGACATTTAAGGTAATTATTTTATATATTAAAATATTTTTCTTTTCATCTGGAAAAAATATTTCTCTTTTTTCTTCTTCCTATTCCTCCCACCCTACCCCACTACTTTGAAAGTTATGTCTTATAACATGTATGTATTAATGGCTAAGTTTTTGTGGTGGACTGAATAGGTTTGGCCCCCATAAATTCATGTGTTTTACTGTTTGGCCATAGGAAGTAGAACTATTAGGAACTGTGGCCTTGTAGGAGTAGATGTGGCTTTGTTGGAGGAAGTACATCACTGTGGGAGTAGGCTTTGAGGGCTGCAATGCTCATGTTCCACCTAGTTTGTGAATGCTAGTCCCCTCCTGGCTGCCTTCAGAGGGAAGTCTCCTCTTGGCTGTCTTTGGATCAAGATGTAGGACTCTCAGCTCCTCCAGCACCACATCTGCCTAGACTCAGCCCTGCTTTCCTTCATGTTGATAATGGACAAACTCTGAAATTGTAATTGTAACTCTCCAACTACATGTTTGCCTTTATAAGAGTTACCTTGGTCATGTTATCCTTTCACAACAATGAAACCATATGTGGTGGTTTGAATATCCTTGGCCCATGGGAAGTGGCTCTATTAGGAGGTGTGACCTTGTTGGAGGAAGTGTTGTGTGGGTGGTCTTTGAGACTCTTCCCAGTGTGGAAGAGTTAGTTTCTCCTGTCTGCAGTTAGATCAAGATGCAGCACTCTCAGCTTTTTCTCTAGCTCTATGTCTGCCTGCATGTTGCCATGCTTCCTGCCATGATGATAAAGGACTGAACATTTGAAACTGTAAGCTAGTCTCCATTGAATATTTGCCTTTATAAGAGTTGCCTTAGTCATGGTGTCTCTCCACAGCAATGGAAACCCTAACTGATATCCTAGCTAAGACAGTTTCATTTATAAACATCTAAAAATAGTGATATGAGGTATAATTGAAATCCATAAAGTTTATTTTTTTAAAAATTAGGCTTTATCTTTGATGAATCAGGACTTTTTAGTGGAACAGAACCAATTGAAGGAATATATATATATATATATATATATATATATATATATGTAAATATATATATTTACATACAGGATTAGATGGTTATTCTTACACAGGAGAAGCAGAGACTCTAATAACTACACAATCCATGAGACAGGTGTCTCAACTGTCCACGCTGTTGCTGATGGCCTGGAATGTTCCAGGAGAGCCCCTAGTGTTCAGTTCACATGGGAGAGCCAAAGAAACTGAGTTCTGATGTCAGTGAAGATGGAAACAGCAGAGGCAGCAGTTGCACAGGGTCCTCTATGGAATTACTTACCTAGATTCAGACATTTTTAGGACATTCTGACCATGGAGCAAGAGTGTATAACATTATTGCATGATCTGGCAACAGACCTAGTATTTTCCATACAACCCTGCTTATACAGATGTACAGAACTCAAGAGTTGTAAATGCTGCCATGTATATTTAAAGAAAAGCTTGTGAGACATCTATCTTCATCAAGAATATTGGGTTATAGTTTTTCTTTTTTATGATGTCTTTAGTTTTGGTATCAGTGCGAAATGGAAATAGAACCCTATGGATTTGGGGCAGGCCTGGTACTTGCTAGTATGTGCTTTTTTCATCTGGCCCCATGGAACTGCTCTCCTAGTTTTAGTTCAAACCTGATTTCTCTGTAAGCTTGTACCAAATAGCTCTCCAGTCATCTCAAAATATGGTTATCTCAAAGATTCTACTCTTAAGCTATATTTATCTTGGATAACCCAAACTAAGTCATTTATATTCTACCTATGGTACTGTTGCCTCTTTACACAAAATGACATCAAAAGCAAACATTTTAATACTCAACAATTAGCCGAGTATATGAGTAGAGTGAGATCTTTGACTTAATTAAATCCTTTACTTATATGGCTGTTTACAATGAAAGCCATAAATATTTGCTTCATATACACCAACAAAGAATATTGCTTGATATATATTTTTATGAATTTCTATGTATTTATGTGTATGTGTATTCATGTGCTTGTATACATATGTGTGCCTATGCATATATGTGTGGGCTCACATACACGTGTATGTGCATGTGTGAAGGGGCCAGAGGCTAACATCTGGTGTCTTATACAATTGCTTCTTCACTATTGTAGTGGCTATTCCTGGTTGTCAACTTGACTATATTTGAAATGAACTACAATCCAGAATTGGAAGGCTCACCAGTGAACCTAATCTGGAGACTGGGAGATAGAAGTTTCTGATCTGGATCTTGGTATGGAGATCTTGAGACACAGTGGTGGCACACACCTTTAATCTGGGCTACACCTTCTGCTGGGGACCATATAAGGACATTGGAAGAAGGGAGTCTGGCTCTCACTCTTTCGCCTTCTTGCCTTGTGGGACTCAGCAACTGCTAGATCCTTGGACTTCCATTCGCAGCTACTACTGAACCATTGTTGGGATTTGGACTGCAGACTGTAAGTCATCAATAAATTCCTTTACTATATAGAGACTATCTGTAAGTTCTGTGACTCTAGAGAACCCTGACTAATACAACTATGTTTTAAAAAATTAATTTATTATTATTATTATTATTATTATTATTTTGTTTATTCACTTTATATTCTCCTCCTGGCACCCCTCCCAAAATCTATCTCCTCATTCCTCCCTTCTCCTTTGAGCCAGTGTGTGAACCCTTGAGTATCCCCCGCCTTGGCACATCAAATCTTTGTGAAGCTATATGCATCCTCTCCCACTGAAGCCAGGCCAGGCACCCCAGCTAGAAGAACATATTCTATGTATAGGCAACAGCTTTTGGTATATCCCTGTTCCTGTTGTTTGGGATTCACATGAAGACCAAGATGCACTCCTGCTACATATATGTGGGAAAGCCTAGGTCCAGCCTATGTATGTTCTTCGGTTGGTATTTCAGTCTCTGAGAGACCCAAGGGTCAAGGTTAGTTGACTTGGTTGGCCTTCCAGTAGAGTTTCCATCTCCTTAGAGGCCGCAATCCTTTCTCCTGTTCATCCATAAAAGTCTCTATGCTCCATTCACTGTTTGGCTGTGAGAGTCTTCATCTATCTGAGTCAGCTGCTGGGTGGAGCCTCTCAGAGTCAGCCATGTTAGACTCCTGTCTGCAAACATAACAGAGTATCACTAAGAGTGTCAGGGATGGGTGCTTGCTCATGGGATGCATCTCAAGTTGGGCCAGTTGTTGGTCAGCCATTCCCTCAGTCTCTGCTCTATCTTCACATCCCTGAATTTCTCGTAGACAGAATAAATTTGGGGTTGAAAGTTTTGTGGGTCAGTTTGTGTCTCTATTGTTCCATTGGGGTTCCTGGCTAGTCACAGGATGTGGCCTCTTTAAGTTTCATACCCCAGTGCTGTGAGTCACAGCTAAGGACACCCCTTGATCTTTGTGTGCCCTCCTTATTCCAGGACTCTGTCTCATCCTGGAGATGACCTCCTCCCTCCCCTCCCCTGACAGCTGCAGATTTCCATTCATTGTCCTGGCCATCTGGCAATCCCTGCTGTCCCTGTCTTTATTATATTTTTAATATAAGGTCTCTCACAGAACCTGGGGCTTTCTTTTGGGATAGATGGGCTGGCCAGCAAACTACAGCTCCCCCATCCCTACTTCTCCTGTATTGCAATTATAAGTGTACAAAACTGAATTTATTTATTTTTTAAAACCTGGTGGTTGGGAATCTTTTTTTTCCACTGTTCAAGGTTTATTCGGTGTTTTCATTGTTATGACACTTGAGTGATTGTTTCCATCATCCATACACAGATCTTACACTTCACATAATATTGCAATGTATACTACAGACACATACAATAGATGTATCTTCACAACATTTGAGATTTCATTTTGTCCCAGGATACATAGGACAATGAAGAAGACATCATCATTGATTCTGTAGAGACCCCTAATCATGGTGGAAATGGGATGCACCCTCCTAAAGTTCTTCATTATGCTCTCATTCAAGTCTGCCATAGAGAGGCCAATTGCCCTGGATGTGTAACCTTTCAGCTTGATCACCTCACAGGCACTGTCCACCACCTGCTTGTGAACATCCTTCCACTGCTCCTTGTCTGCATCAGTGCGCAGTTCTGGGTTCAGAGACTTCAGGGAGATGCTGGCAACATTCACACCACTCCACACAGGCACACTGGAGTCGCCATGTTCTCCCAGGACCCAGCTGTGACAGCTCAGCAGGTGAACCCCCAGCCTTTTTTTCATCAGGTAAATCCATATTGCAACGACTTCCAATAACTTGGCTTTTGGGAAAGCCACTGATTTTCCAAGCCACATAGGTCAAGATATCCCCTGGATTTGAGAACTAAGTAGCTTGCAGTGTGGACTGTACTGTACAATGCTCGGAATTATGAACTTGAAGATGTTCACATTTCTCTGGACCAGAATGAGTCAGCTCTTTCCCTCTTGCTGGCAGGCCCCCACTGTGATGATAACCAGCTTGGAGTTTGCAGTCACTCAATAGCATTTGCTGGAGACAATTTTTGGTGTTTTAAGGAAGAGGTTGCCATGCTGGAGATCCATCATCTTGCCCTTTAGTTTGTCTTCTATGACATCAACAAGGGCAAGCACATCTGTCAAGACCTTTGTTAAGATACTGATGGCACAAGCCATGCCAATCCCACCAACCCCAACAACTGTAATCTTGTTCTGGGGGCCCTGTTCTTCCTTAAGAAGATTCACAATCAGCTGGTCCTTAAGGGTTGTAATCTTGGACTTTGAATCTTTTGAGGTAACTAGTGCTCGATGGGGGACAACGGGCTATCAGCAGCAGCAGCATAACCTGGGCTTGGCGACAACGACTGCAGCACCGGTTGTTGGGAATCTTAACTCAGTTCTTTATGCTTGCATGATAAATATTTTACCAATGAAGTCATCTCCTCATTCCCAATTTTTATCCTTTAATATGTTTTGGGTAAAAATATGTTTGAATAGTGTTCCCTAATAAAGATGATGTATGGATATTGTTAATCATTACTTCTATCCTATGTCCAGTTAACATTTCTTAATTTGAACCAGTAGCTGTTGGTCATACTCTCTTGCCCTTCTGTCTCATGAAAAGAGGGATGCTAAAGACACAGGCAACAGGCTTCAGAAAGAAGTATTCTGTTGCAAAGGTCTAGAGAATACAGTAATGAGACAGTAGGAATGAACTTCACTGATTACTGAATGATGTGGGCCTCCAACTTGACCTTCAAGTTATTCATGGTATTAAATGTGTATTCTTGTAATGCTTGCTAGATTTTCCAATGTAGCAATCACCATCTTACATTAGGTGAAGCACTTCCCTGGAAGACTTATACACTAATCCAGTTCAGGCTTGAAAACAATTTTTTTCCCAAGATTATCTGAAGAATCCTTTGTTTTCCCCTAATTTTCTATATCTCACACCACCCGTCACAATGCTTTAAAAATACGAATGTTAGTATTTACAGAACACGTACTACATGTTAGAAGCTGTATGTTCTACATGTATTTATTCACTTAGCTTCCATATTCCAAGGACAATTAGTCTCAATTTACAGAAAGAAGACAAAGCTATACAGAGCATAAATATCATTTCTTATTTCTAAGATGCATTGTCTTAGGGTTTCATTGATGTGAAGGGGCACCACGACCACAGCAACTCTTATAAATGAAAACATTTCATTGGGCTTGCTTACAGTTTCAGAGAATTAGTCCATTTATCATTGTAGGAAGCATGCACAGTGTATAGGCAGACATGGCACCAGAGAGGACTAGAGTTTTTCATCTTGATCCACACATATCAGGAGACTGTTTATCATGCTGGGTGTAGCTTGGGCATATATAGGACCTCAAATCCTGTTCCATATCATATTTAACAAGCCATGCTTTTATCTACAAACATTTTTCCTGTACAGTACAGACAGTTCAATCCTCTGCTTCTGAGGTAGTTAACCAACCCTTTAAAAAAGGTTCTGAAAAGAACCAGTATTTGGAATGCCTGGTTAACCGGCTCTGATGGTTACATGTGAAACTACATCTGAACACCAGTCAAAAGTGATTACTTGGCAGACACCTTTAAGCCCAGCACTCAGGAGGCAGAGGCAGGAGGATTTCTGAGTTTGAGGCCAGCCTAGTCTACAAAGTGAGTTCCAGGACAGCCAGGGCTATACAGAGAAACCTTGTCTCAAAAAAAAGTGGTTACTACAAAAAGATAGACAGTTATGATTAACATTGGTCATCAGAAATAAAAATTTAATGGTACCAATAATAACATTTAGCTGTATTAAATAAAATTTAAATGCACACATTCAAGAAACTATTTCAGAATACTACTGTTGAGAACCTTAATTCAAAAAAGGTGAGAAAATCTACTTAGAGCAGATATTTTAAAGAGAAGAACTTTATTCTTTATTAAGATACCATGCGAGAAGTTACAAAGGATTTTTGTTGGAACACTTTGGAAAGTAGAGTAGCTCTAGTTTACTACTTGCACTGCAGAGAAAATTGTTGAAGAAATTCATGTCAAAGTACAAGTATTAGTTCAATGTCCCATATTTGATTCCACCGTTTTCATAGGAAGAGCTTCTGCAATAGAATATGCTGCTATATGCCAAGTTATTTAAAGTTGCTTCACTTTCCTTCCCATTACTCAACTGCAAACTTCAGGTTAGCAAGTCAATCAGTCTTCATTGTAGCAGGTCAGGACTGACGTTGACCCCCTTTCCTCTTTATTCTTATTGTTTTTGGCCACCTCCTCTTGCACCATGAATGCCTCTTGCTGATCCAAAGACTGCCCTTTGTGAATAACTGGCTCTACAATGGGGAGGAGAAGCCCCATAACCTCTGGATGGAATAGCACCCCTTGTTTCTCTATGACCCCTTCCTGTAGCTCTAACTTGAAACTCTTCATAATCATAGTATAGCTCTTCATATCCACCTCGATAGTAATTCTAACCACATCCATAATGATCATAATAATTTTCATATCCATAATTACCTTGAGGCTGTCCATAGCCATCTCTACCTCCATGCTCTTGACCTCTTGTTGGGGAGAGATCATATGAGAGGATCCATAATAGTAGTAATTGTCATACATTTGATTCTTTGCTGCTTGCTTCTGAGCTTCTTTTCTTTTCTCTTCTGATATTGTAGCTCAGCAAAAACTAGTTCAATATATTTTTCTCTCCAAGTATTTAGCATTCATTCTTCCATAGTCTTGACAGTCACACTACAAAATTCACTGAAATCACAATCTTTAAGCTTCTTCACTTGTTCCAGTTTCCTAAACTAAATAAACAACTTTTGTAAAATTTCTTCTGTTACATTACTGGCAAGGTAGTATATAAACAGCACTTTTACCTTTGCCATAACTTCAGGATCAGGGTCTTCAAAAGAATCAGCCAATTCAACAGTCCCAACATTCCCCCAGACTTTGACTTTATCACTT
>NC_034601.1:39528196-39546058 GCF_900095145.1 Mus pahari
AGAATTGAGAGTTCCTCTTGGTAGATTTTACCTTTGATGAGTATGAAGTGCCCCTCCTTGTCTTTTTTGATAACTTTGGGTTGGAAGCCAATTTTATTGGATATTAGAATGGCTACTCCAGCTTGTTTCTTCGGACCATTTCCTTGAAAATTGTTTTCCAGCCTTTCGCTTTGAGGCTGTGTCTATATTTTTCCCTGAGGTGGGTTTCCTGTAAGCAGCAAAATGTTGGGTCCTGTTTGTGTAGCCAGTCTATTAGTCTATGACTTTTTATGGGGGAATTGAATCCATTGATGTTAAGAGAAATTCAAGAAAAGTAATTGCTTCCTGGTATTTTTGTTGTTAAGTTGGGATTTTGTTCTTGTGGCTGTCTTCTTTTAGGTTTGTTTAAGGATTACTTTCTTGGTTTTTCTAGGATGGAGTTTCCGTCCTTGTATTGATGCTTTCCTTTTAATATCATTTGAAGGGCTGGATTCATGGATAGATATTGTGTGAATTTGGTTTTGTCATGGAATACTTTGCTTTCTCCATCTATGGCAATTGAGAGTTTTGCTGGGTATAGTAACCTGTGTTGGCATTTGTGTTCTCTTACGGTCTGTATCACATCTGTCCAGCATCTTCTGGCTTTCATAGTCTCTGGTGTGAAGTCTGGTGTAATTCTAATAGTCCATCCATTATATGTTACTTGGCCTTTTTCCCTTGCTGCTTTTAATATTCTATCTTTATGTAGTATATTTGTTGTTCTGATTATTATGTGTCGGGAGGAATTTCTTTTCTAATCCAGTCTATTTGGAGTTCTGTAGGCTTCTTTTATGTTCATGGGCATCTCGTTCTTTAGGTTCGGGGTGTTTTCTTCTATAATTTTATTGAAGATATTTGCTGGCCCTTTAAGTCGAAAATCTTCATTCTCATCTACTCCTATTATCTGTAGGTTTGGTCTTCTCATTGTGTCCTAGATTTCCTGGATGTTTTGAGTTAGGATCTTTTTGCATTTTGCATTTTGCATTGTCTTTGATTGTTGTGCCCATGTTCTCTATGGAATCTTTTGCACCTGAGATTCTCTCTTCTATCTCCTGTATTCTATTGCTGATGCTCACATCTATGGTTCCCTATTTTTTTCCTAGCGTTTCTATCTCTAGAGTTGTCACATCTTGGGTTTTCTTTATTGCTTCTATTTCCCTTTTTAGGTCTTGGATGGTTTTGTTCAATTCCATCACCTGTTTGTTTCTGTTTTCCTCTCTCTCTTTTATGACTTCTACCTCTTTAAAAGTATTCTCCTGTATTTCTTTAAGGACCTTTATCTCTTTAGCAGCGTTCTCCTGCATTTCTTTAAAAATGCCCTTCATAAAGTCCTCTACCAGCATCATGAGGTATGCTTTTAAATCTGATTCTTGCTTTTCGGGTGTGTTGGGATATTCAGGACTGACTGAGGTGGGAGTGCTAGGTTCTGATGATGGTGAGTGGTCTTGGTTTCTGTTAGTAAGATTCCTACATTTGCCTTTTGCCATCTGGTGGTCTCTGGAGTTAGTTGTTATAGTTGTCTCTGGTTTGAGCTTGTTCCTCCTGTGATTCAGTTAGCCTCTGTCAGCAGTCCTCTGAGTCCAGCTCTCTCCTGAGTCTCAGTGGTCAGATTACTCTCTGCAGGGAAGGTCTCCTCTAGCAGGGAAGGTGCACAGAGTCCTTGCGTTCAGATCTGCCTCCTTGCTGAAGATGTAGGCCCTAAACAGGGCCTGTCCCAGAAGATGTGTTGCCTCTGCAGTTTATTCACTCTCCTGCACAGACTAACCACTGAAGGACCCTGGACACCTGACAGACAGAGCCCTCACAGGTGGCCACCTTTCCTCTGGCAAGGAAGGTACCCAAATTTCTGGAGCCTGCAACAGTGTCTGTCCCAGAAGTTAGGTTGCTTCTGTCTGTCCCTAAGCTGTGTAGCTTCTGAGGTCCACACTCTTGCCAGCATAGACTGGAGCCCAAGTGAACCGGAGCAAAGATGGCTCTCCTGCCAGCTCAGGCCTTGAGACTCCTCCCAGGCAGGCAACCTTTCTTGGGCGGGAAAGGTACCGGGTGACTGGAGCCAGAAAGGAGATCTTTCCCAGAAGCTGTGTCACTTCTGCAGGCTGCCCTCTTCCTGACAGTGCACTGGAACAAAGATGACCCTCCTACCAGTTCAGGCCCAGAGACTGCCCCTCCTCGGGCAGGAAAGGTGCCGGAGGATGACCGGAACCAGAAACGGGATCTTTCCCAGAAGCTGTGTGGCTTCTCCAGGCCACCCTCTCCCTGGTAGTGCACAGGAGCAAAGATGCTCTCCTTCCAGCTCAGGCCTTGAGACTCCTCCCAGGTGGACACCCCTCCTCGGGCCAGAAAGGTGCTGGGTGACTGGAGCCAGAAAGGGAATCTTTCCCAGAAGCTGTGTGGCTTCTCCAGGCCACCCTCTCCCTGGTAGTGCACAGGAGCAAAGATGCTCTCCTTCCAGCTCAGGCCTTGAGACTCCTCCCAGGTGGACACCCCTCCTCGGGCCAGAAAGGTGCTGGGTGACTGGAGCCAGAAAGGGAATCTTTCCCAGAAGCTGTGTCACTTCTCCTGGCCGCCCTCTCCCTGGCAGTGCACTGGAGCAAAGATCGAATGTTAGCCTTTATAAGAGTTGCTTTAGCCATGGTGTATCTCCACAGCAACAGAAACTCTAATTGTTAACCTAGCTAAGACAGTTTCATTTATAAACATCTAACAATAGTGCTATGAGGTATAATTGAAATCCCTAAAGTTTGTTTGTTAAAATTAGGCTTTACCTTTGCAGGAATCAGGATTTTTAATAGAACAGAACCAATAGAAGGAATATATATTAAAAAGGGACGAGATGGTTATTCTTACACAGGAGAAGCAGAGACTCTAATAAGTGCACAATCCAGGAGAGAGGGTATCTCAACTGTCCAAGCTGTTGCTGATGGCCTGGAATGTTCAAGGAGATCCCGTAGTATTCAGTTCACATTGGAGAGCCAAAGAAGTTGAGTTCTGATATCAGTGAAGATGGAAACTGCAGAGGCAGGGTCAGTTATGGAATTAGTTACATAGATTCAGACATTTCTAGGCTATTTTGAACATGGACCAAGAGTGTCCCATTATTTCATGATCTGGAAACAGACCTGGTGTTTTCCATACAACCCTGCTAATAAAGATGTACAAAAATCAAGAGTTGTAAATGCTGCCACTTATATTTAATGAAAAGCTGTGAGACATCTCTCTTCATTAAGAATATTCTGTTATAGTTTTTCTTTCTTATGATGTCTTTAGTTTTGTTATCTGTGTGAAATGGAAATAGAACTCTGTGGATTTGGGCAGGCTTGGTACTTGCTATTATTTAAGTGGTAGAAATGTCCAGCAAAGGCATCACGTCCTGCACTCTTATTTTTTCAATTGGGAGTTACATTATTACTGGTCTACATTATTACAGTAGTCTTACTACTAGTTGTACTTGTTCAGACTTTTTATTTCCGCATAATGCTTCCTTGTGGGCCATATGTTTCTAAGCTTCTCTAGTTTTCAGTTATTTGGTTTGTTAGTTAGAAAATATTCATGGTAGTCTTTATGACTTCCTTCCTTCCTTCCTTCCTTCCTTCCTTCCTTCCTTCCTTCCTTCCTTCCTTCTTTCCTTCCTTCCTTCCTTCCTTCCATCCTTCATGCCTTCCTTCTTGTCCTCTCTCCTTCATGACTAGTGCTCCCATTCCCTTTCCTTTTTTTTCATACAATGGAGAAAGGATAATCTCCCTAACACAAACTGTGTTGAAGAAATTGTTTATCTTTACAACAGAAGTCAAATCTGACTTCTGTGTTATCTCATATGAAAAAGTCAATTCAAAACTGAGGTTTTGAGGAAAATAAGGCACACATGTATTGTCCTTTCACCAAACAATGCTACTTTGACCACCAAGGCACTCAAGAAGTATCTGTCTCGTGGCAGGGATCAGACCCTACTGATAATCTACCTTCTGCAGAATTAAGTGGATATACCAGATTGATTTTCATAACAAGATATCATCAGTTACTCCTTTTGGCTAACATAAGTGGAATCAGTGCTAACCATGGGGTTTCAGAGGGCACTGCATGATAAACCTAAAGGTCAGGGCTGCTTCCTATTCAGGAAACTGAAAAAGAATGTGTGAGCAGAAACATTGTTCCATCAGTAAATGTCCCCAATCTTCAACTTTACACTCCACAAAGAAAGGCTATTTGTGGCAGGAGATAGCATGTCTAAATTGCTATAGCCCCAAACACACAGAATAGAGGAAAAAAATTAGAAAGTATAAAGAAGCTAATATTGACATTTGAGTGGAGAATTACTCTGTTGCAGTCTTCTGTTAGGTTGTTTACCCCATAACGTGTCAATCCTAAACACACAATGTACTTATAAACAACACTAAATGGACTCAGATTGTGTGTGCATGTAACAATACTTAAAGAGGTCATAAAATTAAGAGGCAGGGAAATTAAGAGACATGAGAGGAGTTACAGGAGCAAGTGGGTTGGCATTGATGTATATTTATTACTCATCTATACAATTCTCCAAAATTCAATTTTTCATTAGTTTATAAAACAGTAGTCATCCATACTGGATTTTCATAGCTATTTAATTTTATTTGATTCTGCCCTATTCATTTCCTTGCTGTACCTCTTTGTCTCTAGTATTTGTCTTCCTTCACATGAAGCTGTTTGGTGGCACTTCCCCTATGTCATCACAGAACTGAAATGTCTGCTATCATCTGTTCTATTTGGAGATGTCCTTGCATCTCTCATGCCCTTAACAGATCTAGTCTGGCCTCAGTGGGAGAGGATGCACTTAGCTTCATAAAGATTTGATGTGCCAAGGTGGGGGATACTCAAGGGTACATTCACTTGTTCAAAGGAGACAGAGTCCTGGAATAAAGTCTTTCTTTTCTTTTTTCTTTTCTTTTCTTTTCTTTTCTTTTCTTTTCTTTTCTTTCTTTTCTTTTCTTTTCTTTTCTTCCCTTNNNNTTTTCTTTTCTTTTCTTTTCTCTTTTCCTTCCTTCCTTCCTTCCTTCCTTCCTTCCTTCCTTCCTTCCTTCCTTCCTTCCTTCCTTCGTTTTTTTTCTTGTTGAGAGAACAAGACTTTATTGAAACGTTAGGTTTAAAAGTTTGGGGTCTAAGGAGATGAGATGGCTCAGTGGTTGAGAGCATTGGTTGCTCTTCCGTAGAAGCTTGATTCAGTCATAGCACCACATGGCAGCTCAAGATGTCCAGTTCCAGGGGAATTGTTGCCTTCATCTGGATTCTGAAAGCACATACTACACATACATTCAGGAAAAATGAAGTCAACTCTGGTTGACAAACCAGCAATGGTACTTGTGGACTCTAGAGCAGCATTTCTGCCCTGGGCACTTTCCTGCATGCCAGACAAACATGGAAACTAACCTGGGCATGTTGGCTCTACTTAAGAGACCACAACCAGAGAAACTCAGGAGCATCTAGATAACAATTGTTTACAATTTGAAGTCTAATCCATTTTACCCAGAGTTAACTACAGCACACAGGCACGCATGGTGCTAGAAGTATTTTCCTATCAAGTGGGGAATAAGTAAGCATGAGCCTTTAGAGTTAATGCACATGCAAGCCCACTACTAGAAAATCTGAAATCTCAGCTTCAGGGAGATGGAGAGAACCACACCCTTGGTCAGCTAATAACCAGTTTGTGCTGACAGCCTGTTAAAGCCAAACCAAGTATGAATTCCAAGTAGGAATTCATTATCCCCTCCCCCAATCTAATGATTACAGTAAGTAGGCTCAGGTGTATTACAGTAATTGATAGGGATGTGCGAGTGGTGCCCAAAGGAGATCTAGTCTCTTTTTTAAGAGTCATCTTTCAGAATGCAACCATATATCTTTAGAGTATCCCATCAACACCCTTGTGCCCCAGACTCTTCAACAGCAGCCAGTTCCCCATTCCTTTTGTTTATTGAATGAAATGTGTATTTCTTAGCTTTCCCCCACTCCTGTTACTGAATGTGCTTTTCTCATCTAGACCCACAGAATTGCTCTCCTAGCCTTAGTTCAAACTTGATTTCTGTGTAAGCCTGTACCTAACACCTCTCCAGTCATCTCAAAATATGGCTATCTCAAAGATTCTACTCTAAATCTATGGTTATTTTGGATAACACAAATTAGGTCATTTATATTCTAACTATGGGAGATGGTACTGCTGCCTCTTTACACAAAGTGACATCAAAAGAAATACTTTTATGGCTGTTTACAATGAAAGCCATAAATGTTTGCTTCTGGTAGATCAATGAAGAATCTTGCTTGATATTTATTTTTATGAATTTCTATATTTTTATGTGTATGTATATATATATGTATATATATGCATTTATGTGTGGGCTCACATACATATGTATGTGCAGGCATGTAGGGACCAGAGGCTAACATCAGGAGTCTTATTCAATTGATTCTTCACTGTGTTTTAAAAAATTATAAAAAATTAATTTATTGGCTGGGTGTGGTGGTGCACGCCTTTAATCCCAGCACTTGGGAGGCAGAGGCAGGCAGATTTCTGAGTTTGAGGCCAGCCTGGTCTACATAGTGAGTTCCAGGACAGCCAGGACTACACAGAGAAACCCTGTCTCGAAAAACAACAAAAAATTATTATTATTAATATTCTGCTTATTGACTTTACATCCCTCCTGGCACCCCTTTCAAAATCTGTCTCCTCATCCCTCTCTTCTCCTTTGAGCCAGTGGGTGCATCTTTGAATATCCCCTACCTTGGCAAATCAAATCTTTGTGAAGCTAGGTGCATCCTTTTTCACTGAGGCCAGACAAGGCAACCCAGCTAGAAGAACATATCCCATGTACAGGCAACAGCTTTTGCTATAGCCCCCTTTCCAGTTGTTTGGGAACCACATGAAGACCAAGCTGCACTCCTGCTACATATATGTGCGAAAGCCTAAGTCCAGCCTATACATGTTCTTGGTTTGTCTTTTAGTCTCTGAGAGCCCCAAGGTTCCAGGTTTGTTGGACCCATTCACTGTTTGGCAGTGGGAGTCTGCATCTATCTGAGTCAGCTGCTGGGTAGAGACTCTCAGAGTCAGCCATGTTAGACTCCTGTCTGCAAGCATAACTGAGTATCACTAATAATGTCAGTGATGGGTGCTTGCTCATGGGATGTATCTCAAGTTGGGCCAGTTATTATTTGGCCATTCCCTCTGTCACTGATCTATTCCCACATCCCCGAATTTCTTGTAGACAGGATGAATTTGGGGTTGAAAGTGTGGGTGGGTTAGTGTCTCTATTGCTCCACTAGGGTTCCTGCCTGGTTACAGGAGGTGGCCTCTTCAGGTTCTATATCCCTAGTGCTGTGAGTCACAGCTAGGGACAATCTCCTTTGATCTTTGGGTGCCTTCCTTATTCCAGAAATCTGTCTTATCCTGGAGATGACCCCCTACCTCCCCTCCCTTGTCAGTTGAAGATTTCCATTCATTTTCCTGGCCATGTGGCAATCCCCGATGTCCAGTCCTTACTGTATTTTTAGTATAAGGTCTCTCAAAAATCCAGAGCTTACATTTGGGATAGATGAGCTGCCCAGCAAGCTACAAGGACCCTACTTCTCCTATATTGCAATTATTGCAATTATAAGTGTACAAAACTGAATTTATTTATTTTTTAAAACCTGGATGTTGGGAATCTTTTTTTTTTCACTGTTCATGGATTATTCGGTATTTTCATTGGCATGACACATGAGTGGCTGGTTCCATCATCCATAGGCAGATCTTACATTTCACATAATATTGCAATGTACACTACAAACACATACAATACATAAAATATCCTGTAGAACATTTGTGAGCAAGATATGCCTAATGGACTTACACACTGGAGCCAGGTTATGACTAACTGGGAACTGACTAACCTAGGCATGTTTGGTGAGGATGCACAGGGTAGCAATGCAGCAGGCTCACAGGATATTCGAAGTCTGCACAGTTGGCAATGTGTGTCTTGGAGACAGTGGGACTGTCACACTATCCAGGTTACTACTATACTAGTACCACTCAGCAGGGCAGAGCTGAGAGAACTGAGGTGTTTCCCCCACACCACCTCAACACCACTGTACTAACCACAGCTCAGATGAGAAGGGTGTGGTCTTCATAGAAAACCTGCTGCTACCTGGACAGTGAAGTGCTAGGAACCTGGGAAGTCTTTAGAACTGTAGCTCTTTCTGGATTCCCCAGAGGGCATCTGCACTGTTCTTCAGGTAGGCCTCTTCCTCAGGAGTCAGTGTTACTTCATACCATCTGAGATTCCATTTTGTCCCAGGATACATAGGACCCTGAGGAAGACATCATCACTGATTCCATAGAGACCCTTAATTGTGGTGGAAATGGGATGTACCCACCTAAGGTTCTTCATTATGCTCTCATCCAAGTCTGCCACAGATAGGCCAATGTCCCAGGATGTGTAACCTCTCAGCTTGATCACCTCATATATACTGTCAACCACCTATTTGTGAACATCCTTCCATTGCTCCTTATTTGCATCAGTGACCAGTTCTGGGTTCAGAGACTTCAGGAAGACACTAGCAACGTTCACAACAGTCCACGCAGGCACACTGGAGTCACCATGTTCTCCCAAGACCAAGCTGTGACAGAGCAGCAGGTGAACCTCCAGCCTTTCTTCCATCAGGTAAATCCAGATTGCGAGCACTTTCAATAATTTGACTTTTGGGAAAGCCAATGATTTTCCAAGCCATGTAGGTCAAGATAACCACTGGATTGGAGACAACAAGCAGCTTATAGTGTGGACTGTACTTCCCAATCTTTGGAATGATGAACTTGAAGATGTTCACATTTAGCTAGACCAGATTAAGTTGGCTCTTTTCCTCATGATGACTAGCCCCACTGATGATGACCATCTTGGAGTTTGAAGTTACACAATAGCCTTTGCTAGAGACAATGTTTTTGTGTTTTAAGAAAGAGGCTGCCATGCTGGAGATCCATCATCTTTCCCTTTAGCTTGTCTTCCATGACATCAACAAGGGCAAGCTCATCTGCTAGTCCTTTGTTAAGATACTGATGGCACAAGCCATGCCAACAGCACAAACCCCAACAACTGTAATCTTCTTCTGGGGACCCAGTTCTTCCTTAAGGAGATTCACAATCAGCTGGTCCTTGAGGGTTGCCATCTTGGATTTTGAATCTTTTGAGACTGCTAGTGCTAAATTGGGGACGACAGCTAGCAGCAGCAGCTTGACCTGGGCTAGGCAACAATGGCTCCAGCACAGGTTATTGGGAATCTTAACTCAGGTTTTTATGCTTGCATGGTAAACATTTTACCAATGAAGTCATTTCCTCATTGCCAATTTTTATCCTTTTAATATGTTTTGGGTAAAAATGTGTTTGAATTGTGTTTCCTAATATAGATGATGCACAGATATAGTTACTCATTACTTCTGACCTATGTCCAGTTAACATTTCTTAATTTGCACCAGTAGCTGTTGGTCATACTTTCTTGCCCTTCTGTCTCATGAAAAGAGTGATATTTAAGACATGGGGGACAGGCTTTAGAGAGAAGTCTTCTGTTGCAAAGGTCTACAGTAGATAGAAATGAGATAATAGGAATGAACTTCACTTACTGCTGAATGATGTGGACCTCCAGCCTGGCCCTTCAAGTTACTCACAGTATTACATTTGTATTCTTGCAATGCTTGCTAGATTTTCCAATGTAGTAATCACCTTCTTGTATTAGGTGAAGCACTTTCCTGGAAGAGTTATACACTAATCCAGTTCAGGATTGAAAACAATTTTTTCCCCAAGATTCTTTGAAGAATACTTTGTTATCCCCCATTTTTTTAAACCCACACCGCACATCACAACAGTTGAAAAATATGAATGTTGGTATTTAAAGAACACTTACTACATGTTAGAAGCTGTGTGTTCTACATGTATTAATTTACTTAACTTCCATATTCCAAGAATGACAATTAGCCTCAATTTACAGAAAGGAGACAAGGGTATACAGAGTGTAAATATCATTTCTCATTTCTTAGATGCATTGTCTTAGGGTTTCATTGCTGTGAAGAAGAACCATGAAAACAGCAACTCTTATGAATGAAAACATTTCATTGGGCTTTCTTACAGTTTCAGAGAATTAGTCCATTTATCATTGTAGGAAGCATATATAGTGTATAGGCAGACATGGCACCAGCGGGGACTAGAATTTTACAACTTGATCCACACATATCAGAAGGAGACTGTGTATCACACTAGGTGTAGCTTGAGCACATAATTGATCCACACATATCAGAAGGAGACTGTGTATCACACTAGGTGTAGCTTGAGCACATAAAAGACCTCAAATCCTGTCTCATATCATGTTTAACAAGCCTTGCTTTTATCTACAAAGATTTTTCATGTACAGTACAGACTGTTCAATCCTCTGCTTCTGAGGTAGTTAACCAACCCTTTAAATATGTTCTGAATAGAACCACTATTTGGAATGCCTGGTTAACCAGCTCTGATGGTTACAGGTGAAACTATATCTGAAAACCATTCAAAAGTGATTACTCCAAAAAAGATACAAGCTACCAGTATATTCTCACATAGCAAGTCAATCAGTCTTCATTGTAGTAGGTCAGGACTGACCTTGATCCCCTCTCCTCTTTATTCTTTTTTGTTGTTGGGCACCTCTTCTTGGCACCATGAACACTTTTTGCTGATCCAGAGACTCCCCTTTGTGAATAACTGACTATACAATGGGGAGGAGTAGCCCCATAACCTCTGGATGGAGCAGCAGCCCTTGTTACTCTATGACCCCTTCCCGTAGCTCTAACTTGAAACTCTTCATAACCATAGTATAGCTCTTCATATCCACCACGATAGTTATGGTAACCACATCTGTAATGATCATAATAATTTTCATATCCATAATAATCTAGAGGATATTCATAGCCACCTCTACCTCCATGCTCTTGATCTCTTGTTGGGGAGGGATCATATGAGAGGATCCATAATAGTAGTAATTGTCATACATCTGATTCTTTGCTGTTTGCCTATGAGATTTTTTTATTTTCTCTTCTGATATAGTCACTCAGCATAAACAAGTCCAATATATTTTTCTCTCCAACTATTTAGCATTCATTCTTCCATAGCCTTGACAGTCACAATACAAAATTCACTGAAAGCTCAATCTTTTAGCTTCTTCACTTGTTCCAGTTTCCTAAACTGAATAAACAACTTTTGTAAAATTTCTTCTGTTACGTTACTAGCAAGGTAGCATACACACAGCACTTTTACCTCTGCCATAACTTCAGGATCAGGGTCTTCCAAAGAATCAGCCAATTCAACAGTCCCAACATTCCCCCAGACTTTGACTTTATCACTTGTTAATTTGCACCTTACCTTGGCAGTTCTTTTGTGATCTTTATAGTGGAGAAAGCAAAAGCTTCTCTTTTTTTCCTTTTCTTTTCATCTAGTAGGGAGTATAAAATTAGGGCTGTGAGACCCTGGGATGCTTTACTAAATTCTTCAAGAATGTTTCTTGGTTTTACTCTTAAAAACAGAGCCCACAACCCCCCTGTTGTTGACAACTGAGATGCTGACACCAATTTGCTGTCTAGAATGAATTTTATGACTATTATGCTGTTTAACAGCCTCTTGTGTTTCTTCTTTTGTACAAAAAGTGACAAACACCTACCCCCATTGAGGCCAGTGAGGGGGATCCACCATTACATGAACATATCATACAGGTACAGCTTTCTACAATAATGGAATAGGGCCATCTCAAACAGATCTCTAGGGATCTTCCCCACAAATACCTCAGTGCCAACAGACAACTAACTGCTGACCTGAATAAACCCAATCTGTAGGTGGTTCCCCATATTTCCTCTGTTCTGTAGTCACATCAAGTGTGTAGTCTGTTCTTCACAAGAGTGAGTTAATCTTTGCTTCATGTGGCCCTTTACTAGAGTTCACTACTTTGGTCTCTTTCTCTTTCCACTTACAAGTTTTCATGACTTCATATAAAAAGGGCACCTTTGTTTGGAACATGAGAGATCACTGCCTTTAAAATGAATGAGGAACATAACTCCCATGAAAAATTATAGGTACAGCGACAAAGTTTGGAGCTGGGATGAAGGGATGGACTATCCAGAGAGGACCCCATTCGGAGTCCATCCCATCATCAGCCACCAAACCTAGATACTAATGCTCATGCTCATGCCGGCAAGATACTGCTGAAGGGTCCCTGATATTGTGGCCTCTTGTGAGGCTACGCCAGTGCCTGGTAAACACCGAAATGGATGATCACAGCCAGCTACTGGATGGAACACAGGGTCCCCAATGCAGGAACTAGAGAAAGTACCCAAGTACCTGAAGGGGGCTGCAACCCTGTAGGTGGAACAACAACAGGAACTAACTAGTACCCCCTGGGTTTGTGTTTCTAGCTGCATTTGTAGCAGAAGATGACCTAATCGGCCAACAGTGGGAATAGAGGCTCCTTGGTCTCCCAAACTCCATATGACCTAGCACAAGGCAAGGCCTGGGCCAAGTAGTGGGAGTGGGTGGGTAGGGGAACAGAGGTGGGGGGAGGGGTATGGGAATCTTTCGGGATAGCATTTGAAATGTAAATAAAGAAAATAATAAAAAAAAATGTCGAAACACTGTCAATTCACTATATTCATTGAACTCTTTTAAAGCTTTGATAGCTCTTTCATCTAAATCACTATGTGCAACGAGCTCAGCAGTGTAAAATTCATCTAGTTTTCCAGCATTGTTTTTTGGTAAACAAACATCAAGAAGTGTCTGAAATTTTTATAAATGGATAAATGCAGAAGTAGTATCCATGGGCTCTTCAGTATGACTTCCATTAACATGTTCTGTAGTCATGTTTCTAGGATTTCTGCAGGCTGTGGTCAAGGATCCTTGTCCTATTGTGTTGAGTGTGGGGAAGGCACACTCACTGCTCTCTGTGTCCAGGACAAGCAGGGGTGTTGTAAAATGGGAGCTAAAGCTCATACTGTTAGTAGCAAAGTCCTCAGGCAATCTTTTATCTGCAATCCCCAATAAAATCAAAGTTAAAAATCAGATCACATACTTCCAGCATATAATGGCACAGGATATACATTACTGAAGTGACAATGTTTTTGACATTTTTGTTTTTTAAATACCCAGATATATTATAATAATATGTTTTCATTTTAATTCCAATGTGGGATATGGGGCTGCTTCAGACTGTCCGTAAGAGCTATCTATGATTTGACTTGTACTCTAACACGAATGTGATTTTGCCAGCAACATGTAGTTTCTGTGATTGTGTGATGTTTGGAATTTAGGGACTTTTCAGAGGACATAAAAACACTAGGGATCTTAGTTAGGGTCAGGGTGGGTTGTTGGTTGATTGCTCTTTGTTTCTGTTGGTCTTGGCTTATTTATTATGTAGTCATGCTCAAAGAAGAAAGAAGAGGAAATTAGATATCCTGGTGGTGAAGATCAAACTTAACCCAAGGAACTTAATGCTCCTAATAGGCACTAAGTAGTATAAAGATAATATTGCCTACTTTCTGACCTCTCATTTTATTCAGGTATCTTTTCACTTCCTCTCCATCAGTTTTTATCTCTTATCTCATGTTAGGGCTTTGGAAGGGTGGAGAATGGTAGAAAAAAGAACCCACAAGGTAGCAAAGTCCAGTACATGTGATGCCAAAACATGGGGCTAAGCAGAATGGGAAATTTAATTTCCAGTGCCATAGAGAAAACGGCAAGGGAAAAGGTGATAGATATTGTTTTTCAAGATACCAGCAAAAAATTTGTTGTGGCTGGTAGTTCTAGGATATCCCCTGCTTTGCTCCCAGAAAGGATTTTTCTTTTTTTCTTTTTCTTCTTATATTCCATTTTTTAAATGGTTAGGAAAATGTCTGTACAACTGGAAAAATTGTGGGTAAAAATGGCATGATCTAAGAAATAAAAAATGCATGAAATGGTAAAACAGTAAGGTTCACTCTGCTCTCTGTTTTCTGAAAAGTTTGCAGAGTTGGCTGTGCAACTGACAAATTTGCAAGTGGAAGTGGAAGTTCTTTGGAGATGAGGAGCAGAAGAAAAGGGAGAACAAAAAGGTTCTGTCTTAGTGACTGAGAAAGAAAGCAGGAGTTTCCCACAGGAGGCAAGGTGGAAAAAAAAGTGCTGGAGTGCAGTTAAATTAGAGGATATATGAGAAGATATATGAGAAGGTGGGAGGATGTTTGAGGGAGAGGGTTAATTTCAAACCAAGCATGCCACCAGAGTGGGGGAGGTGTAGACTAGGGTTATGACATCACCACCATCAGATTTCCTAGTATATTCTGGCTAATGGTGGGGAACAAGGTTTTGATATTGATTGAATCCTGTCCTAGAGAAGTGATATAGCTAAGATACTTAAAGGGGTAATAATTTCATATGGGATGCACTCACCTTATGTGAAACAAATTCTCAATAACTCAGCTACTCAAAATACAATTATTTCACCACACCAGAAGGGGCTGATGGCACCTGTACTAGAGGCCAGTCCCCAGTTGTAATGGTTAACACAATGGAGCAAAGAAGCCACAAATATTAAAAGTAAAAGGGAGTGAGTGAAATTAACATAACAAAAGATCAGTTGCTGGGTGAAGGGTGATACTCTGAAATATAAGAACTGATTCAATTTTTGATGCTATTGTAGAACCATGTTACTTAGTGGCTTTAAGAGATGGGATAAAGTTAAGGAGCCTGGGAAAAGGTCTACCACATCTACAAAGATTATACAAAGCTATGGAGATGCCTTCATTGATTTTTTTTTTTAACAAAGATTAGTCACAGCTATGAACAAAGCCATATCAGACCCTGATATAAGAGAGATTTTAATAGAAACCTAAGGTATGTAAAAATGTGAATGTCAAATGTAAAACAGTTTATTTTATTTTATTTATTTATTATATGTAAGTATACTGTAGCTGTCTTCAGACACTCCAGAAGAGATCTTGTTACGGATGGTTGTGAGCCACCATGTGGTTGCTGGGATTTGAACTCTGGACCTTTGGAAGAGCAGTCGGGTAATCTTACCCACTGAGCCATCTCTCCAGCCCATAAAACAGTTTTTATACCATTAAAGGCATGGGCAGTACCTATGGATGAATGACTGCAAAATACTTTTTTTGTCTTGGTCTGGTTCTACTTACTGTTAGCAGCTTTCCCAAGCAAGTATCTAGCAGAGATGGCTCTGGCATCACTGACATCTTAAGGTCTCCATGGCAATCCAGGGTTCACTTATACAGCTTCACACAATGTTCTTTCAAGGTCTCCAACTACGGACACCCCTGTCACACATCTTGCCTCAGCAACTTTCTTTGTTTCAAATTCATCAATTTTATTTATTTATTTATTTTGTCCTTGATTCTAAAGCCAGAACCATATGGTTGAAACTACCAAGTTCTGCTGCTTGCTGGGCCAGAACCTAGCCCCTCTTTGAATTACATGTTCACTATGCTTATAATGGCTTCCTTCACTGATTAATCTTAGATGTCTTGGAACTTGTTCTATAACCACAGTGGTGTTCAACTAAGAGATCTGCATTCCTCTATATTCTGAGTACTGAAATTAAAGGTGTGAATCACCAGGTCTGGACCTAAGCTTTTCACAAGATGGAAGCCTAGCTAGGCAGGATCTTTCCTTTGAGGTCACCACTCAAGTAATTCCATTCAATATTGTTGATCTATTTATCTCCTCGAACACAGAATTTAGCTTTATTCCACTTCCTTGTAGTGCTTTCCTCCTTGAACCATACATTTTATATTTTTCCTTGCTGAAGTTTCTCTCATCAAGTGCTCTTCATAATAGTGAAACATAGGATGGAGTCAATACTAAGCTGTTTTGAGATTTCCTGTACTAATGCAATTAATCGAAATCTCTCCAACTTAGCCTCTGGCAGACTTTTTGATCAAGAGCAAAAAGCAGACACATTCTTCACCAAAATAGTAGAAGAATGATCTCTAGGCAACATACTAAAATTCTTCCCATCTTAAACACTTTGAATCTGCTGATTCAAATCACACTCAACACCACTGTTTTCCATTTACCTTCTAGTATGAAACATTAGTCCCCACTTAAAGCATTTTACTGCTTTCCTAATCTAAAGTCACCAAATCCACATTCCTCCAAGCAGAAACATGAATAGCAATATCTCAGTGCCCAGTACCAACTTCTGTCTTAGTATGGGTTTCATTGCTGTGAAAAGGCACTATGACCACAATTCTTTTTTTTTAATTAGATATTTTCTTCATTTACATTTCAAATGCTATCCCCTTTCCTACTTTCCATTCAGAAAACCCCCTATACTCTCTCCCCTCCCCCTGCTCCCCAACCCACTACTCCTGCTTCCTGACCCTGGCATTCCCATACTGGGGAATAGAATCTTCACAAGACCAAGGGCCTCTCCTCCCATTAATGGCCAACTAGGCCATTCTCTGCTACTTATGTAGCTAGAGACACGAGCTCTGGGGGTACTGGTTAGTGCATATTGTTGTTCCTCCTATAGGGTTGCAGACCCCTTGAGTGCCTTGTATAATTTCTCTAGCCCCTCCATTGTGGAACCTGTGCTCCATCCAATAGATGACTGTGAGCATCCACTTCTGTATTTGCCAGGCACTGGCATAACCTCACAGGAGACAGCTATATCAGGGTGCTGTCAGCAAAATTTTGTTGGCATATGCAATAGTGTCTACGTTTGGTGGTTGTTTATGGGATCAACCCCTTGGTGGGGGCAGTCTCTGGGTTGACCAAAACTCTTAAAAACCAATTAGTTGGAGCTGGGACCATTGCTTGACCATAGGGAGTGGCATTAGTAGGAAGTGTGGCTATGTTGGAGGCAGTGTGTCATTGTGAAGTCAGGTTTTAAAATTATAAATGCTCAGGATGTACTTAGATAGATACTTCTATTGTCTGTCGATCAATTTGTAGAACACTGGACTCCTCCAGCACCACATTTGTCTACATGCTACATGTTTCCCATCATGATGATAATGGATTAAACATCTCAAAGTGTAAGGTAGCCCAAATTAAAAGTTTTTGTTTGTAAGAGTTGCCATGGTCATGATGTCTCTTCACAGCCATGGAACCCTAGCTAAGACAGCAGCTGTGATTACTTGGACAAGACCTATACAAGATTGGTAATATCAAAGCATGGTTCTTGAAGGGTTAGGGGGTCATAAGGTCCTATCTCTCTGTAAGAAAATATAGGCATCTAATGGCTGCTGGGGGGCAGTATTTTCTTTTTAAAAATGTGTGTTTATTTTTGGTACATATATAATATATATGTCATATACATGTAAAATATATAGTATATTGATATGTGTATAGGTATGAGGTGTATGCATGTATATGCAGTGCTCATGTGGAGGTCACAGACTGTCTACAAGTATTTTCCTCAATCACTCTTCTTTTTTTGTTTTTAAAGGGAAGGGTCATTTACTGAAACAAGAGTTCAATATTTCAATGGGAATGACTGACCAGGAACCCTGGGGATATTCTTTTCTCTGTCCTCTACATCCCTGCTCCAGTGTGCAGCTGAATTGACCACAGTAGTGACATTCAATGTGACATCTCAACAGGAGCAATATTGTGACTTGACTTTCTTCCTACTTGTTGACCTATCTACATTTACTGCCAGTTTTTTGACAGTGCTCCTAATGAATCCCCTTCAGAGTCACAGAGAAGGATGGGAAAAGCTGGGGAATTGATCTAGACATACAAATGAGAATTCCAGCACAAGACATACCTTATGAGAAGTACAATGTCATGAGAAACTGGCAAAGCTTTTTTTTAAATCAATTCCTTTTTTTACTTTTTTTATTAGATAT
>NC_034601.1:39546069-39550006 GCF_900095145.1 Mus pahari
CTTTTTTAAAAAAACTTATTTTATTAGATATTTTCTTCATTTAAATTTCAAATGCTATCCCGAATGTCCCCTATACCCTCCCCCCAGTCTGCTCCCCTGCCCACCCACTCCCACTTCTTGGCCCTGGCGTTCCCCTGTATTTGGTTTTACTCTTAAAAACAGAGCCCACAACCCCCTTGTTGTTGGCAACTGAGATGCAGACACCAATGTGCTTTCCAGAATGGATTCTAGGATTATTATGCAGCCTCTTGTGTTTCTTCCTTTATACAAAAAGTGACAAACATATAACCTCCAGTGAGGTCAGTGAGGGGATCCACCATTAAATGAACATCTCATACAGGTCCAGCTTTCTACAATAATGGAACAGGCCCATCCTCAAACAGATCTCTAGGGATCTTCCCCACAAATACCTCAGTGCAAAGAAAGCTGCTGACCTGAATAAACAGAATTGGAAGGTGGTCCTCCATAGTTCTGCTGTCCTGTAGTCACAACAAGTGTGTAGCATGTTCTTCAGAAGATTGGCTTAATCTTTGTCAAATCTGGTCCTTTACTATAGTCTACTGCTTTGATCCCTGTTTCTCTCTCCACTTACAAATTTTCATGATTTCACATAAAAAGGGCACTTTTTTCGGAACATGAGGGAGATCATTGTCTTTAAAATGTTGAAGCACTGTCAATGCACTATCTTCATTGAACTCTTTGTAAGCTTTGTTAATGCTTTCCTCTAAATCACTATGCACAACTAGCTCAGCAATATAAAATTCGTCCAGTTTTCCAGCAACATTTTTTGGTTAGCAAGCATCAAGAACCATCTGAAAATTTTATAAATGGATAAATGCGGAAGTAGTATCCATGGGCTCCTCAGTATGATTTCCATTAACATATTTTGTAGTCATGTTTCCAAGATTTCTGCAGGCTGTGGTCAGGGATCCTTGTCCTATTGTGTTGGGTGTGGGGAAGGCACGCTCACTGCTCTCTGTGTCTAGGGCAAGTGTGGGTGTTGTAAAATGAGAGCTGAGGCTCACATTGTTGGGAACCAAGTTCTCCTGCAATCTCTTATCTGCAATCCCCCATAAAATCAAACTTAAAAATCAGATCACATATTCCCAACATAATGGCACAGGATATACATTACTGTAGTGAAAAATTTTGACATTTTGTTTTTTTAGAATACCCAGATATATTAAAAGAATATGTCTTCATTTTAATTCCAAATGTGGGATATGGGGCTGCTTCAGACTGTCCATAAGAGATATCTGTGATTTAACTTTTGGTTTAACAGGAATACGATTTTTCTAGCAACATGTAGTTTCTGTGATTGTGTGATATTTGGAATTTGGGGACTTTTCAGAGGACATAAAAGCACTAGAAATCTTAGAGTCAGGGTGTGTTGTTGGTTATTTGTTGGTAGCTCTTGTTTTCTGCTGATTTTGGCTTATTTGATATGTAGTCATGCTCAAAGAAGAAAGAAGAAGAGGAAATTAGATATCCTGGTGGTGAAGATGAAACTTGCCCCAAGGAACTTAATGCTCCTAATAGGCACTAAGTAGTCTAAAGATAACATTGGCTACTTTCTCACCTCTTATTTTATTCAGGGATATTTTTCATTTCCTCTTTATCAGTTTTTATCTTCTATCTCATGTTAGGGATTTGGAAGGGTGGAGAATGGTGGAAGAAAGAGGAACCGACAAAGAAGTAAAAGTCTAGTGCAAGTGATGCCAAAAGATGGGGCTAAGCAGAATGGGAAATTCAATTTCCAATGCCATAGAGAAATCAGCAGGGGACAAAGGGATAGATATTGTTTTTCAAGAAACCAGCAAAAGTTTTGTTGTAGCTGCTACTATTGGGATATCCCCTGTTTAGTTCCCAGAAATGATTTTTCTTGTATTTTTCTTTTTCTTCTTCTTATAGTCTGTTTTTAAAAAGTTTGGGAAAATGGCTGTACAACTGGCAAAATTGTGGGTAGAAATGGAGGGATCTAAGAAACAAAAAATGCATGAATTGGTAAAACAAAACGGTAAACTCTGCTCTCTGTTTTCTGAAAAGTTTGCAGAGTTGGCTGTGCAACTGGAAAAATTGCAAGTGAAAGTGCTTTGGAAATAAGGAGCAGAAGAAAAGGGAGAACAAATATTTTCAGTCCTAGTGACTGAGAAACAAAGCAGGAGTTTCCCACAGGAAGAAAGGTGGAAACAAGCAGTGCTGGAGGACAGTTAGATCAGAGTTAAAATGAAAAGTTGGAGAATGTTTGAGGGAGAGTGTCAATTTCAAACCAACCATGCTGCCAGAGTGGGAGGAGGGATAGCCTAGGGTTATGACATCACCACCATCAGATTTCCTAGTATATTTCTGCTAATGGTTGGGAACAAGGTTATGATGAGATAGGATGGTGTCTTATAGAAGTGATCTAAGTAAGGTACTTTAAAGAGGTCATAATTTTATATGGGATGCATTCACCTAATGTGAAACAAATTCTCAATAACTAGCCTACTCAACATAGAATTATCCCCTAAGCCTGGAAGGGATTGATGGCAGCTGTACTAGAGGCCAGTCCATAGTTGCAGTGGTTAACACAGTGGAGGAAAGAAGCTACAAATATTGAGTAGTAAAAAGGAGTGAAGGAAATGAATATAGTAAAAGATCAGTTGCTGGGTGAAGGGTGATACTCTGAAATATAAGAACAGATTTAATTTTTGATGCTACTGTAGAACAATGTTACTTAGTGACTTTAAGAGCTTGAGACAAAGTTAAGGAGCCTGGGAAAAGGTCTACCACATTTACAAATATTGTATCTGGAGATCCCTTCATTAGTTTCAGCTGTGAACAAAGCCATATGAGAGCCTGACATAAGACAGATATTGATAGAAATACTGAGTATATGAAAATGTGAATACCAAATGTAAAACAGTTATTTTACCATTAAAGGCACAGGCAGGACCTATGGCTGTATGACTGCAAAACACTTCTTTCTCTTGGGCTGGTTCCACTCACGGTTATCAGCTTTTCCCAGCAGGTATCCTGATGAGATGGCTCTGGCATCACTGACATCTTATGGTCTTCAAAGTAATCCAGAGTTTACCTTCATAGCTTTTCACAATGGTTTTTCAAGGCCTCCATCTGGGGACTTCCTGCTCCACACCTTGACTCAGCAAGTTTTCTTAGTTTCAAAGGGAAATTCCTTAATGGCTTTTAAATTTTTCCTTGATTCTAAAGCTAGGACCACATGGCTGAAACTGCCAAGTTCTGCTGCTTGTTGGGGCAGAACATAGTCCCTTTTTTCAATTACATCATCACCACCTTTCTGCTTTTAATGGCTTCCTTCACTGCCTAAGCTTGGATGCCTTGGAACTTGCTCTATAAACCATGCTGGTCTTCAGCACAGAGATCTGCATGCCTCTATCTTCTGGGTGCTGAAAGTAAAGATGTGTATCACCATGTCTGTACCTAAGCTTTTCTTTAATTCATTTTCACAAGATGGAAGCTTAGCTGGGTAGGATCTTTCCTTTGAAGTCACCACTCCCTTAATTCCACTTAATATTTTTGATCTATTTATCTCTTTGAACACGGGATTTAGCTTCCTTCCACTTCCTTGTGGCTCTTTCCTCCTTGAACCATACATTTTGTATTTTTCCTTGTTCAACTTGCTCTCATCAAGTGTTCTTCATGACAGTGGAGCATAGTATAGAGTCGATACTAGGCTGTTTTGAGATTTCCTTTGCCAGAGCAATTAATCTAAATCTCTTCTTTGTTTTCCTTCCTTCCTTCCTTCCTTCCTTCCTTCCTTCCTTCCTTCCTTCCTTCCTTTCTTTCTTTCTTTCTTTCTTTCTTTCTTTCTTTCTTCTTTCCTTTCTTTCTTTTTTATTCATTTTTTATTAGATATTTTCTTTATTTACGTTTCAAATGCTATCCTGAAAGTTACCTATACCCTCCCCCCACCCCT
>NC_034601.1:39551076-39558200 GCF_900095145.1 Mus pahari
GAATTGAGTCCATTGATGTTAAGAGAAATTAAAGAAAAGTAATTGCTTCCTGTTGTTTTTGTTGATAAAGTTGGGATTCTGTTCTTGCGACTGTCTTCTTTTAGATTTGTTGAAGGATTACTTTCTTGCTTTTTCTAAGATGTAGTTTCCATCCTAGTGTTGATGTTTTCCCTTTATTATCCTTTGAAGTGCTGGATTCGTGGATAGATACTGTGTGAATTTNGTTTTATCATGGAATACTTTGGTTTCTCCATCTATGGTAACTGAGAGTTTTGCTTGGTATAATAGCCTGGGCTGGTATTTGTGTTCTCTTAGGGTCTGCATAACATCTGACCAGGATCTTCTGGCTTTCATAGTCTCTGATGAGAAATCTGGTGTAATTCTAATAGGCCTTTCTTTATATGTTACTTGACCTTTTCCCCTTAGAACTTTTAATATTCTATCTTTATTTAGTGCATTTGTTGTTCTGGTTATTATGTGTCGGGAGGAATTTCTTTTCTGGTCCAGTCTATTTGGAGTTCTATAGGCTTCTTGTATGTTCATGGGCATCTCTTTCTTTAGGTATGGGAAGTTTTCTTCTATAATTTTGTCGAAGATATTCGCTGGCCTTTTAAGTTGAAATTCTTCATTCTCATCTACTCCTATTATCCACAGGTTTGGTCTTTTCATTGTGTCCTGGATTTCCTTGATGTTTTGAGTTAGGATCTTTTTGCATTTCTCATTTTCTTTGATTGTTATGCCCATGTTCTCTATGGAATCTTCTGCACCTGAGATTTTCTCTTTTATCTCTTGTATTCTGTTGCTGATCCTCACATATATGGTTCCTGATTTCTTTCCTAGGGTTTCTATCTCCAGAGTTGTCTCCTTTTGGGTTTTCTTTATTGTTTCTACTTCACTTTTAAGGTCTTGGATGGTTTTGTTCAATTCCATCACCTGTTTGGTTGTGTTTTCCTGCAATTCTTTAAGGGATTTTTGTTTTTCCTCTTTAAGGTTCACCAGTGTTCTCCTGTATTTCATTAAGGACTTCTACCTCTTTAGCAGCATTCTCCTATAGTTTTTAAGTGAGTTATTAATGCCCTCCCTAATGTCCTCTACCAGCATCATGAGGTATGATTTTTAATCCGAGTCTTTCTTCTCGGGTGTGTTGGGGTGTCCAGGACTGACTGAGGTGGGAGTGCTAGGTTCTGATGATGGTGAGTGGTCTTGGTTTCTGTTAGTAAGATTCCTAAGTTTGCCTTTCGTCATCTGGTGATCTCTGGAGTTAGTTGTTATAGTTGTCTCTGGTTGGAGCTTCTTCCTCCTGTGATTCTGTTAGCCTCTGCCAGCAGTCCTGGGAGTCCAGCTCTCTCCTGAGTCCCAGTGGACAGAGTACTCTCTGCAGGCAAGCTCTCCTCTTGCAGGGAAGGTGCAGCAAGGTCTGGTGTTCAGACCTGCCTTCTGGCTGAAGATGAAGGCCTGGAACAGGGACTGTTCCAGAAGATGTGTCTCCTCTGCAATTTGCACAGTCACCTGCATAGACTAGTCTCTGAGGGACCCTGGACACAATATAGCTTTCTCACCTGCTCTGGCAACAGAGCCTTCCCAGGTGGCCACCTTTCCTCTGGTGGGGCCAGGTGTCCGGATGTCTGAAGCGTGAAACCTGGTCTATCCCAGAGGCTGTGTTGCTTCTGTCTGTCCCAGAAGCGTGTAACTTCTGCAGTCCACACTCTGACCAGTGCAATCTGGAGCCTGGGCGACCAGGAGTAAAGATGGCTCCCTTACCAGCTCAGGCAGTGAGAACTCTCCTGGGCAGACACCTCTCCTCTGGCAGCGAAGGTGCCCGGATGTCTAGAGACAGAAACGGGGTCTGTCCCAAAAGCTGTGTTGCTTCTGCAGTCTACCCTCTCAGAGGAGCCGTCTGGAGCCTGTGCTACCCAGAGCAAAGATGGTTCCCTTACCAGCTCAGGCAGTGAGAGACCTCCCGGGCGGATACCTCTCCTCTGGTGGGCCTAAACCTCTTCAACTTAGCCTCTAGCAGACTTTTTGGTCAAGAGTAAAAAGCAGACACATTCTTCACCAAAATATCAGAAGAATGATCTCTAGGCAACATACTAAAATTCTTCCCATCTGAAACCCCATGAATCTTCCCTTCAAATCACACTCAACACCCCTGTCTTCCATTTTCCTTCTAGCATGGCCCATTAATCCCCACTTAAAGCAGTTTACTGCTTTTCCAATCTAAAGTCACAAAATCCATGTTCCTCCAAGCAGAAACATGGTTAGCAATATCCCAGTGCCCAGTACCAACTTCTGTCTTAGTATGGGTTTCATTGCTGTTAAAAGGCACCATGACCACAACCCTTAAAAGATAATTAGTTGGGGCTGGACCAGTTGCTTGGCCATAGTGAGTGGCACTAGTAGGATGTATGATCTTGTTGGAAGAAGTGTGTCACTGTGGAGGCAGGCTTTAAAGTATTGAATGCTCAGGCTATACTCAGTTAGATACATGCTTCTGCTGTCTGTGGATCAATATGTAGAACTCTGGACTCCTCCAGCACCACATTTGTCTACATACTATCATGCTTCCCACCATGATGATAATGGACTAAACTTCTGAAAGTGTAAGGCAGCCTAGATTCAAAGTTTTCCTTTGTAAGAGTTGCTATGGTCATGATGTCTCTTCACAGCCATGAAACCCTAAGACAGCAGCTGTGATTACTTGGACAAGACCTATACAAGATTGGTAATATCAAAGCACGGTTCTTGAAGGGTTAGGGGGTCATAAGGTCCTATCTCCCTGTAAGGATGTATAGGCAGTCAATGGCTAGGGGTTGGGGGGAAGCCATATTTTCTTTCTTTAAAAGTGTGGGTTTTTTTATGAACTAACCAGTACCCCCTGAGCTTGTGTCTCTAGCTGCATATGTAGCAGAAGATGGCCTAATCGGCCATCACTGGGAAGAGAGGCCCCTTGGTCTTGCAAACTTTATAACCCAGCACAGGGGAAGGCCAGGGCCAAGTAGTGGGAGTGGGTGGGTAGGGGAGCAGGGGTGGGGGTGGGGTATAGGGAACTTTTGGGATAGCATTTGAAATGTAAATAAAGAAAATAATAATAATAAAAAATAATAAATAAATAAATAAATACCAAAATTTAAAAACAAAAAAGTGGGGTTTTTGAGTATATATACCAAATATATGTCATATAAGTAATATACATGTAATATATATGTAGTATGCTATTATTTTTATATGTATGAGGTTTATGTATGTGTGTGCTTTGCTCATATGGAGGCCAAAGACTGTCTACAAGTATTTTCCTCAATCGGTCTTCACTGTTATTGCTTTTTTTAGGGGGGGAAGGGTCTTCCACTGAAACAAGAGTTTGATATTTCAATGGGACTGACTGACCAGGAGCCCAGGGGAATCTTTTGTTCTTTGACCTCTATATCCCTGCTCCAGTGTGCAGCTGAATTGATCAGAGTAGTGGACATTCAATGTGACATCTCAACAGGAGCAATATTGTGACCTGAATTTCTTCCTACCTGTTGACCTACCTACAATTACTGCCAGTTTTCTGCCAGTGCTCCTAATGAATCCTCTTCAGAGTCACAGAGAAGGATGGGAAAAGCTGGGGAATAGATCTAGACATACAAATGAGAATTCCAGCACAAGACATACCTTATGAGAAGTACCATGTCATGAGAAACTGGAAAAGTTTTTTCTTTCAATTTCTTCTCTATATAGCTAATATATTTAAAATCAACAATATTGCTCAAGTCACAGTTTAGCATCAGCTGTAGTAGAGGTTGAAGCCAGATGTCCTACTCCAGAGTCTAAGCCCTTTAATTCAGGTTCACTAATTGTCCTAAGTTATTATTAATGAGGTTTCTTGATTTTAAAAAACTTAAGCTGGAAGCACTTTTCTGTCCTTGTTTATGACGCCCCTCGAGGTCATGCCTTTCTGAGGGTTGGACAGCATTGCAGTATATGTGAATACCATATGAAAGCCAACTATGTAGCTCTAGACCACAGGAGGAAACTGCAATATTGATTAAAGTCACGAGATGTGACTGCAACGAGCACACGTAGTCAGACAGATCTGCTCTGCTTGTCACTGGTTTGGAGCAATAGTCTGATGACTGGTAAGTAGACTGGCATTTATGAACCCAGTTATTAAAACTTCTTCAGTCACTGAATTATCTCTTAAATTCAAACTGATATAGATTTGTCATTTTCTCTTCTTTCCAATTATTTCAGACCCTATTTCATGTTTCTCTTCTCCTGATGTTGCAATAAGATTGGCATCAAATCAATCCTTCTCTCACTTTCTCTTCTATTAGATTCCTAAATAGATTCATTAAAGAATTGGTGTGTGGTATAGACTGCAGTGAATGCCTTCAGTTGACTTATGCCCTTTCAATAGGAATTAAATTTATTCCTTTAGAAAAATGGCAATCCTATCCACTTAAGGCTTTGCATTTATTTCTGAGTACCCAGAGGCACACACAGTTATTTTCATTTAATACTAATAATGGATTTATTTTTTATGGTCTCCAGCCTGCTGTTATCATGAGAATTAACTTTCATAACTCTGTTTCTAAAAACAAAATAGTTCTTTTATTGTTTTTGCTTTAAATCATTAGAAGTATGCATTATTTTAGGGTGACTTTTTTTTTAACCACTTCTATTATTTTTAATTATAGTTTTGACATATCTCTGTTGGACTGATATAGTAGATTTGTCGACTTATAGGTGTAGTGCTTAATGTATGGTAGTGTGTGTGTTGTATGTGTATGTGGGGAGATCTAAAGAGTGCTTTGGGAAATCTGTTATGGATTTCAGGCTTTGATTCTGATATGGTAACAAGAAGGCATTATAAAATATGATGCTTACATATGAAGAGGCAAAGAATTATGAAGTTGCTTGTCAGCTGCAGAAAAAAATACAGTGGGAGTCAATGTGAGCAGAGCCGAGGGCCTGAGAAGCTTTAGCAATGAGGGCTCCCACTGATGACTTCACAGAGCCATTGTCTTTGATATAAACATATTGCTAGTTTTAGCATTCATTGAGTAATAGGATTTTTGTACCTATTATACATATTACTTTAGCTTACAAAACTGAAACGTTTTCTGGGTTCTTCTTTGTGGGTTGCAAGTTTCTCATTGGTTTTATTTCTTCTTTCTTTTTTCTTATTGATTTTCAAGATACTTTCATTTTCATCTTGTCTGGATTTAGTATCTCCAGGAGATTGAGGGATCTGTAAGGGCTTTCCTAGATTAGTTGATAAGAAAGACTCATACTGACTGATTGGACAGGTGGCATGACAGCAATGGCTGAATAAAAGAGACATTCACAAGCAAGTAGAATGCTGGCATTTTCCCTTCCTCCCCTTCCTGACCCAGTTTGTCCTGATGTTGGTGGTCATGTGATTGTGCCATGGAGAATCTGCACACCATGGTGGAGCAGGAAGAAGTGGGAGGCAGAATATGGGTCTACATACACCCTTCAAAGACCTGCCCCTTCTGGGCTGGTTCTTCTCAGTAGGCTTTTGTTCCTAAAAACCCTTAGACTCCAAAATGGTTACACCAGCTGGGGTATAAAGCATCCAGAACATGAGCTTGTTGACGACATTTTAGATATAAGTCACAGCACTCTTTTAAACTGGCATGTGCTACTTTGCAAACAGGAGAAATTTTAGGACTTCATTTTAGCAGAAAATTTCTGGCTTACCATAAAATGTAAGATATTTGACAAATTTAAAAGAACCATGATAAACAAAAAGAGACATCTGCATAAAATGCCTCTTTTAATGAGTCTGGAATATATCCCTCCATATTTTCTCAAGATTAATTTAAAAAATTTAATTATATGTATGCATGTGTGTTTGTGAGTGTGTATGTGCACAGGAATGCACTTGTCAAACAGGCCAATACAGGGCATCAGATCACGTGGAGGTGGAGTTATGGGATGTCATTAGCTGCCTGCTGGGTGCCAGGAACTGAACTCAGGTCTTCTGCATGAGCAGTGCATGCTGCTAACTGCTGAATCTTCTCTCCAGCTCCTATAGATTAAAAAAAATAACTTAATTACATTGGAAAATGCTAAAGGAATTTTTAAAACACAAAAATAAGACTGTGAACCATATTCAAAATCTTTCATTTTTGCCATTATAAGGTACATTTGTAAAACTATGTTTTCACCTCTACACCGTGTCCATTGACCTCATTTCTTTAAAGATAAGTTATTTTATTACTTTGTGTATATGTGTATTTTCTCTGCATGTATGCATGTGTACCATGTGCATGTATCTGCAGAAGCTAGAAGACACTGTCAGATCCTGTGGCACTGGAGTTGGAGATGGTTGAAAGCCATTTGATGTGGGTACTGGGAATCAAACTCAGGTCCTCTGAGAAAGCACTACATACTCTTAAATGTTGAGCCACCACTTTTTTCCTATTTATTTATTTGTTTGGGTTTTTGTTGTTGTTGTTGTTTTAGATCTGTACACTTTGTTATAGATCTTCAGGTAGGTTAAAGTCAATCCCATCAGTGTTCACTTTGGTTCACAGTGATGTTTCTTTTGTGATGCTATTTATTATAATTTGATGAGATCAGACAAGGCAGAGTCACCAGGACTAGTGCTCAGTCTAAGGGACAGAAACCAAACAGGGCCAAGTCTCAGGAGTAAACCAAACCCTGACTGATTATCAAGACTGTTTGGAGGTGTCAATAGGTTAGAGATTATTTTCATCAAATGTCAGGAAGACATAGCACCTGTGAGCCTTTGAGCAAATTTGCATGTGGATCAGAGGAGAAATGAACAAAGAGCTCAAGAGACCTCAAAGTGCGAAATGATACTTGCTTTACACGTGTATGTGGTCTTGTTGCTCATGCATTAATGCTATTGCACGAAATGGTTTATTTTGTGGTGAAAATATCTGTGATAATATCAGTCCAAACAGGAAATCCATGTGGGTAAGTATTTAGATGTTGAATGGGGCCCTATAGAACAGCAGGTGAGAAAGGGCTAAAGGGCTGTCCAGAGCAGTGGGGGATGGTGAAACTGGTTGGCTGTGAAGGAAGGTGGAGCCCAGAGAACCTGACATGTTCCAGAAGAAGAAGAAGAAGTAGAAGGAGGAGCAGGAGGA
>NC_034601.1:39558236-39561472 GCF_900095145.1 Mus pahari
AAAGGAAGAAGAAGAAGAAGAAGAAGAAGAAGAAGAAGAAGAAGAAGAAGAAGAAGAAGAAGAAGAAGAAGAAGAAGAAGAAGAAGAAGAAGAAAGTAAAAGCACTTGTGGTCAACTTGAAAACGAACAAGTTTTCTGTGTAGGGGGTAGTTTATCTATGTTCAATATAAATAAGCAGAGTTTAGCTTCTGAGGTCAGTAGGGCTTTGGGGATTGGAGGAAAATGCAAATTTTTGTCAGAAACTGTAGTATAGAACTGGCCCTAAACCATATCAAAGCAAGTCTACTAGGTCGTATCAAAAAAAAAAAAAAAAAAAAAGGTAGAGTCAAGGAAAAAGGAAAAGAGACATGAACTGACTTAACCTAAATTTTACAAAAAAAAAAAAAAAAAAAAGGTAGAGTCATATGCTCCAAAGAGCTGCACTTCTACCCAGGCAATAACTAAGCCACCCCTGGTGTACATTTTCAGAACTCTGATCCTCAGTATGGACACTGAGAGGAGAGCTGCTGACCTTCAGGATCGGAAGGGTTGGCATCTTAGCTCACTTCCCTACCATCCACTTCCTAGCTGGCTAGTGACCACTGACCTGGAAGCAAGCTCAATAGCCTTTTCCTTAAAGAACTGTCTTTCATGTTTTAGCTATCAGAAAAATGCAAATCCAAACCATGAGGCTCCATTTCATCCCAGCCAGAATAGTTGTGATCAAGTAAACTGTAGGACCATGAAAGGCAGCATGGTTACTGGTTGAGCAAAGGCTAGAAATCAAGCTGACCCTGAAGGAATGGCAGTCAATTCGCCTGGATCCAGGCCACCAGGCTTCTGGCACAAGGCTGTACCCCTCCATAGATTTGTGGCAATCAGTCACATTGGAACAGAACCCCAATCCCCTCCATAGGTAGAGGACTGGACCTGTGGTCACAGAGATTCAAGACAGATCTGCATTTTATTGAGTTACCTAAAGGCCTGGAGACTTAGCCAATAAACTCCCCTTCCCAGACACTCCTCCCTGCAAAATGTATTTAACCTCAGGCCCACCCTAAGAAGTAGGGTATGGTTTTATTCATCCACTTTCTGCCATGACAATAAATGTCTTAAAACTATGGACTGCCTCTTTTCATGGGGATCTGCGATGGAGATCAATGGAGAAAGATTTTGCCTAAAGAGTTGCTGTATAATCTTCCATAGAATGCCTCTCTGTGCCCCAAGCCATGACCACCAAGCCAAGCCAGCTGCCTACCTAGAAGCCAAAGACTCTATGTCCTGGGATCTAGCTGGAGCTCCCTGCTTTGCCCCTTCAGCCCCAGGCTAGTGTCTGAGAGCCTGAGTCCCAGATGGACCAGCCTCCTTGCAGGCCTGGGGACCCCAGAGTCATATCAGGCCCCTGGGACATCATCCTCTACATCCCCACTCCTGGACCAGTGTCCTGTTGCTTCCCCAGAGCCTGACACCTGCCTAGTGAGCATGAGGTAAGCACAGTCAAAATTCCCTCATCTTGCCTCCCTCTTATCTCCATGCGCAGTTGAGTAGTCAGAGTACTGTGGCAAAGCAGATGCAGGACCCCATTTTGTAAACAAATTACAGACACTGCTGTGGATGTGGGAAAGAGGAACCTTTATTTACTGCTGGTGAGTGTGTATACTGGTGTGCTTACTATGGAAATTAATACGGAAGTAGAGCTGCCATATGACTCAGCTAAATCACTCCAATGTATATGCCCAAAGGACTCAACATCCTAACACAGATATATTTGCACATCTATGTTTATTACTGCAGTATTCACAATATTAAGGAATGAAAAGGGTCTAGACTCTTTCAATAGATCAAGGTAATAAAAATGTGGTGTTATACACAATGCAATTTTATTCAGCTACAAAGACAAATGAAATTTATTCAAGTATGGATCTGAAAAGTAATATATTACATGAGGTAACTCAGACAAGAACCATGTTTTCTTTTATATGTACTTATAATGTACTTGTAATGTGTGTATGTATGAAAAAAGAGAGTGTGCATAGGAAGTGAGAGGCCAAACCTACTCCATCTTGAAACCAGCCTACATCTTAAAAGAAAAAAAAAAGAAAAGCCAGGTGTGATGGTGCACGCCTTTAATCCCAGCACTTGGGAGGCAGAGGCAGGCGGATTTCTGAGTTCGAGGTCAGCCTGGTCTACAGAGTGAGTTTCAGAACAGCCAGGGCTACAAAGAGAAACCCTGTCTCGAAAAACTAACTAACTAAATAAATAAAGTAAAAAAAATTAAATAATGATAATAAAAAAAATAAGCCTGAGAACTTGACTGAACCCAAACTGTACCCAAGTACCAGGGAGAACTCCACAGCTTGTCCTTGGCCAGAGTTACTTCCTAGCTATTTCCTAGCAACAGTTACTTAAAGATTAGTCTGATTGTTTCAGATATACTTTCAGACCATTTATGATTGTATAAGGCCTTGCTTACAATAGTCATTTCATTAGATTCTTGCCAGGATGAAACCCCCACCCCACCCCCTAACTTGCTTCAATTTTCTATAAAACCTTGTCCTGATGACATTTGGGGCTGCTTCACCAAACTGTCCTGTGGGGCAGCAGTGAGGAGTCAAAACTCAAGTTTGTAATACACAGACCCTAGTATGATTACATCAGAAATGGCTTCTTGGTGGTCATTTTGGGTTCATGAATGCTTCCTGGCAAGACAATAGGAGACCATGGTTAGGGAACAGGAAGTACTGAGAATGTGAGTAGGGTGTCACATGTCACATGGGAGAAGAAAGAGGACTACATTCTGGGCATGGGAAGGTGAAAGGGATGATGAGCTAGAGGCATGTGGAAAACAACGAGACACATTTTTGTTTGAAAACAGCCATGATAAAACATAATACTTTTTAATAAAAATAAGTAATTTTTAGGCTCTTCTGAACCCCAGTGGAGCAGCTGAGTGCTCCAGAGAACTCTCCACACCACAGATCCTCGGGATCACGGTCCTCAGGATCATGAGTGAGTGGAACACAATCAACTCCAGAGAATCCAGCAGGGTCTTGTGCCAGCAGGAACAGGGACAAAGGAACACTGCCCGCCCAGAGGCGGGGTTCCGGTCTGGTCCTGGCCGGGCACCCCTGCCATATCTCTTCTGAACCCCAGCAGAGACAGCAGAGCGCTCAGGAGGACTCTCCACACCACAGGTCCTTGAGATCATGAGTCCTCTGGATCACTCAGGGAGAGTCGGCCTACAGGGAGGGCTCTGA
>NC_034601.1:39563119-39567824 GCF_900095145.1 Mus pahari
TCAGAAATGAAAAAGGTGACATAAGAGATCCTGGGGAAATGCAAAACATTATCAGATCCTACTACAAATGGCTATACTCAACAAAACTGGAAAACCTGGATAAAATGGACAACTTCCTAGACAGATACCAGGTACCAAGTTAAAACAGGATCAGATTAACAAACTAAACAGTCCCATTTCCCCTAAGGAAATAGAAGCAGTCATTAATAGTCTCCCAACCAAAAAAGCCCAGGACCAGATGGGTTTAGTGCAGAGTTCTATCAGACCTTCAAAGAAGACCTAATTCCAACTCTCCTCAGACTATTCCACAAAATAGAAACAGAAGGTACTCTGCCCAATTCGTTCTATGAAGCCATAGTTACTCTGATACCTAAACCACACAAAGATCCAACAAAGAAAGAGAACTTCAGACCAATTTCCCTTATGAATATTGATGCAAAAATAGTCAATAAATCCTCACAAACCAAATCCAAGAACACATCAAAATGATCATCCATCATGACCAAGTAGGCTTCATCCCAGGGATGCATGGATGGTTTAATATAAGGAAATCCATCAACGTAATCCACTATATAAACAAACTCAAGGACAAAAACCACATGATCATCTTGTTAGATGCTGAGAAAACATTTGACAAAATCCAACACCAATTCACAATAAAAGTCTTGGAAAGATTGGTAATTCAAGGGGTCTACAACCCTACAGGTGAAACAACAATATGAACTAATCAGTACCCCCAGATCTCGTGTCTCTAGCCTTATATATAGCAGAAGATGGTATAGTCAGCCATCATTGGGAAGAGATGCCCCTTGGTCTTGCAATCTTTATATGCCCCATACAGGGGAACACCAGGTCCAAGAAGTAGGAGTGTGTGGGCAGGGAAGCAGGGTGAGGGGAGGGTATAGGGGACATTCCGGATAGCATTTGAAATGTAAATGAAGAAAATATCTAATAAAATAAGTTAAAAAAATAAGTAATTTTATTTTTGTATTTGAGCTGTCTGGTGGCTTCAGAGAGTTGCCTTTGTTGCGTCTACTTTAGAACCATCACTGGGATGAAGCAGCCTCCTGATTGGATTTGTAAAAAGCCACTTATAGACGGCTATCTGAGTGAGGAATTCGAAATCTAGAATATGCAGGAGGGAGACCAAAAAGAGGGAAAGGAAAAAGCAGGGAACTGAGATACAACAGTGTTGTGTGGTGGCTATGAATTATGAAAACTTCCCGTACATGCAGAGGATTTGAAACTCTATCTATATACCTAGGCCTCGATACAAGATCTTAAAAGAGTTGAGAAGGCCCTGGGTTGTCCCCTTGTGTCTTACATTCAGGCAAGCAGGAAATGAAGAATTAGGTAGATGTGTAAATTCCCTAAGAGATACACAGGGCTCACTTGAAAAGTGGAAAATGCTTTTTTGAGATATAGTGCTTGTCCAAGGAAATCATTGTACAATCAGTAGCAGATTAACAAGAAATGTCAGCAGGCCCAAATAATGAGGAATACAAACTTTAAAAACTAATTTAGAAAATTCAGTGGACAACAAAGAACTGACCACCAGCAACAAACATCCTGAGAGAGAGCAGAGAGTGGAGAGGGAGAGGGAGAGGAAAAGGAGGAGGGAGTGAGAAAGGACGAGGGAGAGGGAGAGGGAGAGGGAGAGGGAGAAATGAAGAAGAAGAAAGAGGAGGAGGAGGAGGAGGAGGAGGAGGAGGAGGAAGAAGAATCTAAACTCTAGTTAGATACATTATGATATAATATGCAAATATTTTTAACAATTAAAAAATGAGAAAGACAAAGAGACAGGAAATCATGGACTATACACACGGAAAGAGGAAGTATAAAATGTCTCTACAGAAACTCAGATAACTTACCTAATAATTGAAGGAATTAATTTAAGCATTTTGAATATGTTTAAAGAGATGAAGAAAACCCCAAACAGAAACAAAAGCAGAAGAGTATAATTTCCATCATAGAAGAGATCAGGTGTGAGGAGAACCTGATAGTAACTCTGGAGCTGCAGAGAGGAGAACTAAGCTAAAAGACTCTGAAGAGATGCCACACAGGGGATCTGAACATGCCAAGGAAGCAGAGAGCTCAGGGGGCAGGCTTGAGCTGAAGAAAGATGAAAGAATCTGGTTTTTGTGGGAAAGCGTCTGGAGAATCCAGATGTGCAGTGGTCAGTCAAAAGATATGGACAGAGAGAATATGGCAGAAAGACATTTGAAGAAAAGAAAACAAAATTCAAGCTTGATAAAGACATGACTTTCTACACTTGAGCAAATACAAGGAACTCCAAATATTATAAGCACAAATAAATCCATACCATGTTATATTATAACCAAACTGTCCAAAGACAGGGGGACTCTTAGAAGCTGTTGCAGAGGGAAGCTCATCACATACAAGGTTCTTTTATATAATAAACATGAACCATGAAGGCAGAAAGGCAACCAGATGATGTAGAGAGCCACAGGGAACAAACCTTAAACCAGTAGTTCCACACCTGGAACACGTACCCTTCCAAATGAAAAAGAAATTAAGACATTTCCAGATAAACATTCCCCACTGACCGTTACTCATACATAAACAAAGAAATGCAATACTGGTGAAGACAGCAAGCATATACAAGTACCAATTAAGAAGATAATTATGCAAAGAAACAGCAGTAAGTCTATGTTAATTTGATGCACTTGTAAAAAGTTATTAGTGACAATAACAACACGAGGAGAAAAGATGAACTTATGCCGGAGTTGAGGTTTTTGTGACTATTGAAACTAAGTTGAAATTAAGTCAAACTTGCTGGTTATAATATACTATTAAGATTTATCTTCTTATTAAAACATACATAAGTATGTTGCCCACATATACACTATGTATATATCATATATTTACTGGTGTCCACAGAGCCCAAGAGAAAGTGTTGGATTCCCTGTAACTGGAGTTACAGGTGATTGTGATCAACTGTGTGGGTTCTGTGAACTGAAACTGGGCCCTCTACAATAGTAGCTAGTGTTCTTAACAGCTGAGCCATCTCTCTAGCCCTATAAACTTAATTTTAATTACAATCTTCAGCATACCCCAAAACTCAAAAGGGAAATGAGAGAGAAAATAACACTAGAAAAAAATTAAATAAAAAGTAATTAAAAGGAGTTGAGATGTATGCAACTGATGTATAAGACAGAGAGAACACAAATGGAAAAACAAAGCAGCAAGAATTAGTTTTTCCTGACCGAAAAAAATGCTGTTGATTAAACATTTTAGCTAAAGTCAGATGTTAATAGAATGGGGGGGGCACACACTAAATGTGATCCAATTATGTGCTGCGTATAAATGAGAAACTTTAGGTCAATGATTCAAATTGGTTACAAATGAAATAAAAATATATATTTATGTAAATAGTAACCTTTCCAAAAGAAATAATTAACGATGGCCTATACCAGACAAAGTAAAGTTTAGGCAAAAAATAAAAATTATGAAGAGACAAAAAATGGATGTTTCATATTGATAAAAGGTGAATAAGCTATATATTATGGTCTTTTAAATATACACACAGACACACACACACATACACACACACATACCACCTGTACCACCACCACCACCACCACCAATAACAACAACAACCACATAACTCCAGTGCATGAAGTGAAAGTGGGTAGGATTAAAAGAAAATAATATTAGGTGGATGTTTTGAAACTTTATTTTTTTAGTAATGGCTAAAACAACTGGATAAACCATCACTAGGCAAATAAAAATTTATAGAACAATATAAAATGATTAGCAGCAACAGACAGAAACATAATTCCTCCCCCAAAGAGCAGAATTCAATTCCCTACTGCACATGTAATAGTTCTCAAAATATACCATATATTCATCATAATGATGATGACAACAGTGATGACCAGCATGTCAGCTACCAGTCTCAAGTGATGCTGCGAATGTAGAATTGGGTGCTCTAAACAGAGAGGAAACACCCTAGAACACACAGCTCTAAATTGAATATCTCTATCAAGTCCCTCCCTGCAGAGCTCAGGGAATCTCATGGGAAGAGAATGTGGAAAGAGTATAAGATCCAGAGGGAGTGGGGAAGGAGAGCCATCTTTGCTCCGGTGCACTGCTGGGGAGAGGGCAGCCTGCAGAAGCAACACAGTTTCTGGGAAAGATCCCATTTCTGGCTCCAGTAATCCGGTGCCTTTCCCGCCCGAGGAGGGGTGTCTGCCCGGGAGCAGTCTCGGGGCATGAACTGGTAGGAGGGCCATCTTTGCTCCTGTGCACTGCCAGGGAGATGGCGGCATGCAGAAGCTACACAGCTTCTGGGAAAATCCCACTTCTGGTTCCAGACATCCAGCACCTTTCCCACACAAGGAGGGGTGCCTGCCTGGGAGGAGTCTCAAGGCCTGAGCTGGCAGGAGAGCCATCTTTGCTCAGGTTCCCTTAGGCTCCAGTCTGCACTGGTGAGAGTGTGGACCACAGAAGCTACGCAGCTATGGGACAGACAGAAGCAACCTAACTTCTGGAACGGACACTGTTTCAGGCTCCAGAAACTTGGGCACCTTCCTTGCCAGAGGAAAGGTGTCCACCTGTGAGGGCTCTGTCTGCCAGAGCAGGTGAGAGAGCCATATTGTGTCCAGGGTCCCTCAGTGGCTAGTCTGTGCAGGTGAGTGAATAAACTGCAGAGGCAACACCTCTTCTGGGACAGGCCCTGTTT
>NC_034601.1:39567835-39572463 GCF_900095145.1 Mus pahari
TAATACCTCTTCTGGGCATATATCCAGAAGATGTTCCAACTGGAAATAAGGACACGTGCTCCACTATGTTCATAGCAGCCTTATTTATAATAGCCTGAAGCTGGAAAGAACCCAGATGTCCCTCAATAGAGGAATGGATATAGAAACTTTGGTACATTTACACAATGGAGTACTACTCAGCTATTAAAAACAATGAATTTATCAATTCCTTTTCTATATAGCTCTTGCAATAAGAATGAACAATATTGCTCATGTCACAGTTTAGGAAACAGCTGTGGTAGAGGTTGAAGCCAAGTGTCTTACTCCAGAGTCTAAGCCCTTTAATTCAGGTTCACTAATCATCCTTCTTAGTCAGTATTCACTAGCTTGCTTGCTTTTTAAAAACTTAAGCTGGAAACAATTTTCTGTCCTTGTTTTTGACACCTCTTGAGGTCACACCTTTCTGAGGGCTGGACAGCATTGCAGTATATGTGCATAGCATATGAAAGCCAACTGTGTAGCTCTAGACCACAGGAGGAAATTGCAGTATTGTGTAAAGTCACGAGATGTGACTGCAAGGAGCACACATAGTCAGAAAGATCTGCTCTGCTTGTCATTGGTTTGGAGCAAGAGTCTGATGACTGGTAAGTAGACTGCATTTATGGATCCAGTTATTAAATCTTCTTCACTCTCTGAATTATCTCTTCTTAAATTCAAATTAATTTGTATTTGTCTTTTGCTCTTATTTTCAACATTTCAGACTCTCTTTCATGTTTCTCTTCTCCTGATGTTGCACTGAGATTGGCCTCAGATCAATCTTCCTCTCACTTTCTCTTCTATTAGATTCCTAAATAGATTCATTAAAGAATTGGAGTTAGGTATATAATGCAGTGGATGCCTTCAGTTGACTTATGCCCTTTTGATAGGAATTAAATTTACTCCTTTAGAAAATGGCAATTCTATCCACTTATGGCTTTGCATTTATTTCTAAGTACCCAGAGGCACACAGAGTTCTTTCCATTTAATGCTAATAATGGATTTATTTTCTATGGTCTCCAGCTTTCCTTCATCACTGAGAATTAAGTTTCATAACACTGTTTCTAAAAACAAAATAGTTCTTTTATTCTTTTTACTTTAAATCATTATAATCATGTATTATTTTAGGATGACTTTTTACCTCTTCTGTTATTTTAAATTATAGTTTTGACATATCTCTGGAGGACTGATATAGTAGATTTGCAGACTCATACATGTAGTGCTTAAAGTATGGTTGTGTTTATGTATGTGTGTGTGTGTTGTGTGTATGTGGGGTTATCTAGAGAGTGCTTTGGGAAGTCTGTTGTGAATTTCAGGCTTTAATTCTGATATGCTAACAAGAGAGCATTATAAATTACGATACTTATCTATGAAGAGGCATAGAATTATGAGGTTGCTTGTGAGCTGCAGAATTAATACAGTGGGAGTCAATGTGAGCAGAGCGGAGGGTCTGAGGAATTTTAGGAATGAGGGCTCCCACTGATGACTTCACAGAGCCATTGTCTTTGATATAAACACATTGCCACTTTTAGCATTAATTGAGTGATAGGCTTTTTATACCTATTATACATAAGGTTACAAAACTGAAAGGGTTTGTGGGTTCTTTTTTGGGGGTTGCAAGTTTCTCATTGGTTTTATCTCTTCTTTCTTTTTTCTTATTGATTTTCAACATACTTTCATTTTCATCTTGGCTGGATTTAGTATCTCCAGGAGATTAAGGGATCTGTAAGGGCTTTCCTAGATTAGGTGATAAGAAAGACTCATACTGACTGATTGAACAGGTGGCATCAGAGCATTGACTGAATAAAAGAGACATGCACAAGCAAGCAGCATGCTGGCACTTTCCTTTCTTCCCCTTCCTGACCCACTGTGGTCTGATGTCCTTGGTGGCTGGATTGTGCCATGGACAATCTTCACATCATGGTAGAGCAAGAAGAAGAGGGAGACAGAACATGGATCTACTTACACCTTTTAAAACCTGCCCCTTCTAGGCTGGTTCTTCTATGTAGGCTTTTGCTCCTAAAAACCCTTAGACTCCAAAATGGTTCCACCAGCTGGGGTGTAAAACATCCAAAACATGAGCTGGTTGAAGACATTTTAAATTTAATACAGAGCACGCCCTCAAACTGCCATGTGCTACTTTGCAAAGAGGAGACTCTGCTACATAGTTATGATGAGCATTCATTTTTACTGTAGAAATATTTACCAGTGGTCTTTTAGGCATGTACATTTCTTATTTTTTTAAATTAATTTTTCTTTTACTTATTCACTTTACATCTTTCTCACTATCCCCCTCTCGGTCACTCCCTCTCACATTCCTTCCCCTTCCCCTTTCTTCTCCTCTGAGCTGGTGGGGATCCCTGGACAGCCTCCCATCCCCCTGCCTCCCTTGGCACTTCAAGTCTCTGAAAGGCTAGATGCTTCCTCTTCCACTGATGCCAGACAAGGAAGCTTAGCTAGAAGAACAGATTCCACATACAGGCAACAGCTTTAGTGATAGCCCTTGTTCCAGTTGTTCAGGACTCACATGAGGGCCAAGCTGCACATCTGCTATATATGTATGGGGAGGTCTAGGTCCAGCTGTGTATGTTCTTTCTTTATTGGGTCAGACTCTGTAATTTTCTTATTCTTAAATGACATTTTAATTTTTGTGAAATTGAGACATGCTTTTCATATGATATTCAAGAAATACTTAAAAATCCAAGTGCCTTAATTTTTATTGGTCACATACACTGTTAGTATTTGCTGAATACTTTTCTGTGAATATAGGTATATATCACATGTAGGTATATATTTATGTGGTATATATCTTGCATTAAAAAAATAAGACATAAAAAATATTTTCACTGGACCTGGGGGATAGCTCAGTGTTTAAGTATACCAGCTGCTTTTTCAGAGGACCTGAGATCTGTTGACAGCACCCACATAATGGCTCACAACTGTCTGTAACTCAGTTCCAGGAGATCTAACACCTCTTCTAGTCTTTACAGGCACTGTACACATGTGTGGTGCAAAAACATACATTCAGGCAAAAACCACCCACATACATAGTATAAAACGGTTCATCTAAAAATTTGATTTTAAATAAAAATATCACTTTAATTATTTCTATGTTTTGAACTAGAACAAGAAACTAAAGTCATTTCTGAATTTGAGATGAACCATGTCTTTATCATATGCAGCCCTGAGAGGAGAGTAGTATGAATTAAAGACTTTGAATTACAGTCAACTATCAGTGTAGGTTTGCCACTATAACAAATGTACCACACTAGAGGTGTTATGAGCCTCCTAATTATTTTCTCTGTGAAAGCAGGAACTCAATGATGAGACACACATAGTTATACAGAAATTTATTTAGCAAATCATAGCAAGCACTCCAAAAGAGGTTAGGATTGGTTGTCCCAGAGAAGGTGGGTGTAGAAGCATCCTGAGTTTCATGCCTTGAGTTTAAGAAGTTTTATTAATATTTGTGAGGTAAGTGGCATATTCATTGGATATGATGTACCAGAACTGTGATGTACAAGCTGGATACACCTGTAAGATATTTCTTACCATCGCCCTCTAGAAAAAGCTACAAAGACAGAAGTGTCAAAACCACAATATAAGATCATATATTGATGAAGCAGAAGGTTTTGGAATACTCAGATATTTTGTTAGTGCACATGAGTGGGAAAGTGCCCTGGAGCCTTAGTTTGTGAGTCAGTGTCAGATTCCCTGTGACTGGAGTTTCAGGTGATTGTGATCAGCTGTGTGGCTTCTGTGAACTGAAACTGGGCCCTCTACAATAGTAGCTAGTGTTTTTAACAGCAGAGCCATCTCTCTAGCCCTATAAATTTATTTTATTTACAATCTTCAGCATATCCAAAACCTCAAAAGGGAAATGAGAGAGAAAATAACACTAGAAAAAAACTGAATAAAAAGTAATTAAAAGGAGTTGCGATGTATGCAACTGATGTATAAGACAGAGAGAACACAAGTGATAAAGCAGCAAGAATTAGTTTTTCCTGACCTAACATTATGGTGTTGATTAAACTTTCTAGCTAAAGTCAGAAGTCAATAGAATGGGGGGGCTAAATGTGTTCCAATTATGTTCTGTGTATAAATGAATAACTTTAGATGAAAGATACAAATTGATTGCAAATGAAAGAATGGAAATATATATTTATGTAAATAGTAACCTTCCCCCCAAAATAATTAACTATGGCCTGAACCAGACAAAGTAATGTTTAGGCAAAAAATAATTATGAGGAGAAAAAAAAGGTGAATATCCAAACTATATGTTGTGATCTTGTAAATATATATATATATATATATATATATATATATATATATATATATATAATACAAAATATGTATTCAGTTCACTGGGGATGGATTGTGAGCAGAGATGATAAGGGGAGAGCAGGGAGGTGAAGAGAGAGAAGTCACCATGGGGTAAGTGAATCATGAGGACATGTCTTACTCAGGGTTTCTATTCCTGCACAAACATCATGACCAAGAAGCAAGTTGGGGAGGAAAGAGTTTATTTGGCTTACATTTCCATACTGCTGTTGATCACCAAAGGATGCAGGACTGGAACTCAAGCGGGTCAGGGAGCAGGAGCTGATGCAGAA
>NC_034601.1:39573848-39575390 GCF_900095145.1 Mus pahari
TCAGTTCCTTGGGTAATTTCTCTAGCTCCTCCATTGGGGTCTCTGTGTTCTATCCTATAGATGACTGTGGGCATCGACTTCTATATTTGCCAGGCATTGGCATAGCCTCACAGAGATAGCTATATCAGTGTCCTTTCAGCAAGATCTTGCTGGCATATGCAATAGTGTCTGTGTTTGGTGGCTGATTATGGGATGGACCCATATGGCAGTCTCTGGATGGTCCATCCTTTTGTCTTAGCTCCATTTCTCCCAGTGTCTTTCTGCTGTGGTTTGTCATTGTAAGAGTCTCTATATTTTTTAAGGCAGGAAAGAAGAAGTTGGTCCCTGTCAATTTTCTAGCTTCTGAACATATGTGTTGTTTTTTACCTTGCAGAAGAAACACACCCGGTCTTTGCTTTTGTCTTCCCATTAACATTTTTCTACACGCATGAAAATGCCCATTCTTATCATCATATGGCTGCAGAGAGCCCAACACTGTATAGTTTCATTTTAACTATCTGCAGAGGAAATGACACCAAATAGAACAAATAGAACAATTCAAATTAACAGAGAAACCAATAAGTTACCATATATTGTTTGATAAGTTCAAACTAGTATACAGGGATGAACTCAATAAAGCATTTAATGTATATGAAGCTCATTAAACAACAGAATGAACAAATGTTGATAGATGTCAGAGTCATGTTTGTTTCTTGAGAAGCAATACCAAGGGAAGGCATGGTGGGAGCCTTGAGTAACAAAATGTCATTCAGCACCTTGGTTTGGAAATTTGGGAAATGCTTGTCCAAATTCATGTAGATATACAGATTCATCAGCTGTACACATAAGGTTTGCTCATTTTCCAGTATAGAATTTACCCTTTAAAAATCACTGCTTTAAAAGGGAATTGCCTTAAACTGTATCTTAATGTATTAATACTGAGAGAGAATGAATGAGTTATGCTTTGACTTCTTTATCATTCAGCAAACATCATTGCCTTTTTCTCCTGTGCAGGCTTAGTCATCCAACTCAAGACAGACTGGAGATGAAGATAAAGATAGGGAAATGAGGAAAAAAAGTCACTCCTAAATCGGTGAACTGAGCATAAACAAAGCTGACCAAGCTGGAATCACTGAGTCCACCCAGGGGGTTACGATTTGTGCTTCACTAGATTCCACTCCAGATGCAGGCTTTGGGGAGGATTCTGGCTTTGACTTTACTGATCTTCATCGATATTTTTGTGTCTGGTAAGTCTGACATTCTGAGAACTTTAGGAAATGAAATTGTGTTTGAGGTTAACTTTGGACTATGATAATACTCCTGCCTCAGCCTCTCCTGATTCCTTGAATTAAAGGCATACACCTAAGTTTAAGCCTAATATGAACAATTTAACACTCTACCATTTACTTTCAAGTTGATTATTCTTGATAAACAAGTTTTCTACAAATATTCCACTAAAGAGATTGTTCTATCAGTCCTTATCGTGAATTTGAAGATTAGAGACTGTCTGATAAAGAAATGCTTTACCAGTTGTCTCATATTGAGAGGGAGGGAGAGAGGGAG
>NC_034601.1:39575514-39625234 GCF_900095145.1 Mus pahari
GAAGAGAAGAGAAGAGAAGAGAAGAGAAGAGAAGAGAAGAGAAGAGAAGAGAAGAGAAGAGAAGAGAAGAGAAGAGAAGAGAAGAGAAGAAAGGAAGTATGTGGATCCAGGTCAAAGTGGAGGCACTGAGCTTAGTTAGGAGTGGACAGACCTCCACTGAAAGGGAAAGGGGGATACCTTGGTCTGGATGCAGGGCAGTTTGTGCATTGCTGCCACAGAGTATGGAGTCTTTCTTAAAGGATTAGAAGTAATGCTAGTGGGAGGAGAGGGAAGCAGAGTCTCACATAACCCTTATAAGGACGGCTGAAGCGCTAGAGCTCTCTGCCTTAGCTCTGTCTCATCAGAACCATAGTTCCTAAGCAGACTGATCACTGTAAAAGCAAACTGACTTTTCTTCAAGTACTAAAATACCAGCTATGTCCTTCTACTTCAAAATGTATAAAGTATGTCTGAGTTCAAGTCTATCATTAACAACCCATTTTCAACAATTAAGAAAGCATGAGAGACCTTTACATGAAATTAATTTAACCTCATATTCCTTTTTTTGTTTTAGAAACTATATATGTATTTAGTGTGTGTGTATGTATGTGTGTGTATGTGTGTGTGTGTGTGTTTGTGTGTGAATGCACACCTGACACAGTATTTGTGTGTGGGTTTGTGGAGAACTGTAGGAGTTATCTTTTTCTATGCAGCTCCCAGGATTCAAAATCAGGTCCCCAGACTTGGCCACATGTGCCTTGGCCATAGTATTTCCTGCTGAGCCATCTTACTGGCCCCCTAACTTTTTTAAATGTAGAGATTTGTTTTGTGATCCACTACATAATGAACTTTGATAAATATACCTAGGGCACTTGAAAAATTACCTATTATGTTCATTGTAAATGTTTTTATAAATGTCTGTTTGGTCATTATAATTAATACTGTTATTACCATGTTCTGCCTATGTTCTGATTGCTCTATTCATTTTTGAGGAAGCTGAGTTGGAACCCTCATCAATGATCGTCAAACAGTCACCATGTCTCTTTAATTTAGTTAAATTTTGCTTCATGTAGTTTGAAACCTCATTACTAGGTATATATTAAATCATGGCAGTTAACCTTGTACAATTTTTTAAATACTAGTAATATATTTTCTTTTTCTGTTATTAATGAGACTCTAGTTTCTTTCTTGCTCTTTCCTCTCTTCTCCTCCCTTTGACTCTCCCCTGTTCTATGCAGATAATATTTTGTTTCAATAGTTTTTGGTGTCATTATGTTGTATCTTACATTATCACTAGTAATGAGCTGTGGGAACATGATCAAAAGAATGTGATATGGTAAGATGTGGCTAGGGGAATCATGAGAGAGGCTCCAGGAAGAAAGGCAGAGGACCTTGTACCTCAAGTACATTTTGTCCCCTGGATCATTCTTGGATGTGATTTTGAGCCTCCTCGTGTTAAACATTTACACTGCATTTATAACACATATTCATTCTTGTTGAATTTCGGGACATAGCTATAGAACCCAATCTGGTGAAAGGATTTGCTGAGTGCTTTCCTCAGTGTGCCCTGAATCTGGATTCAGCCTTCTGCCTTGCTTTCATGCTTTCAAAGATATAATCTATAGTGTGTGCCAGGCAATTTTCTTTAAATTGGTCTGCTCTAAAAAAAAATGTTCCCAAAAGAGTTGCTCTGGCAATATTATTCGCTTACTGATATTTATTTACATATTTTCTTTACTTTTTTAAAATTTAATTTACTTTACTTATTCACTTTACTTCCTGATCACTGTCTCCCTCCTGGTCATGCCATACCATCATCTTCTCCTCTTAGGAGGTGGAGGCCCCCTGAGTATCTCCCCACACTGGCACTTCAGGTCTCTGTGAGGCTAGGCACTTCTCCCACTGAGGCCACACAGGCAGCCCAGCTAGTAGAACATATTCTATCTACAGCAACAGCTTTTGAGATAGACCAATTGTTCAGGATCCACAAAAAGGTCAAGATGTACACTGCTGTATATGTGGGGATACCTAGGTGCAGCAAATGTATGTTCTTTGGTTTGTGGTTCACACTCTGAGAGCCCCTGAGGGTACAGGTTATTTGACCCTGCTAGTCTTCCTATGGTGTTCCTATCCCCTTCATGGCCTGCACTCCTTCCTCCTATTATTCCATAGAGTTCCCAAGCTCCATCCACTGTTTAGCTGTGGGTGTTTTTATCTGTCTGAGTCAGCTTCTAGGAAGAGCCTCTCAGAAGACAAGACAACAGACTCCTCTCTGCAAGCATAAAGCTTATCATTAGCAGTGTGAGGAACTGGTGCTTGCCCATGGGATGGCTCTCAAGTAGGTCTGGTTATTGGTTGGCCATTCCTTCAGTCTCTGCCCCCTCCCCTGTGTAAGCACTACTTGTAGACAGGATACATTTGGGGCTGAAAGTTTTGTGGATGGGTTGGTGTCTCTATCACTCCACTGGAGATCATGTATGGCTACAGGGGTTAGCTTTTATAGCTTCCATATCCCCAGTGTAGTGAGTCCCATCCACGGTCACCCCCATTGACTCTTGGGAACCTCCCTTATCCCAGGTTTTTGTCTTGTTCTAGAGATGGCCCCTACATCTTCACCCCCATCAGTTGTAGATTTCCATTCATTTTCATGGCCACCTAGCCATGAATCTTGGTACTCCTGGTGGGGTAGGTCTCTGATGGATATCCTTGGGCTGTATGGTTCCAGACCAGCAGATCTGTATGGTGCAGGAGCCTTATGTTTGATGAAAGTGGGTGGAGAGGTAGCAGGAGAATGTAGGTCCCTGTGGAATGGCAGGCTGCTCAGGGCAGCTTGGCCTGCTCCAGAGGCCTCAGAGAGCAGGGAAGATGAATGTGGCTATTTATATGTTTTTCTGATCATGTTACCTGAACTGGAGCAATCTTTCTTGGATAATTGCTTTCTTTGTATACTATGTATAAAAGTATAATAAACTGAAATAAGATTGTGTACAGCATTAGACTGTAGTCTGCCCCATTCTTGAGGGTCTTCAAATCCCAGTCCTTACAGACACAGATCTGTGTAGTTTGAAGAAAGTTGACACTAACAGCACTCCATATGTCATTTTAATGTTGTTTATGCTTCTAGGAAGGTAGTGATTATTTTATTGGGTTTTTGATTGGCGTTCCTTTAGAGTTATTAATCTTTACCATGTGTCTACTGGCAATTTGAGTACCATTATTCTTGTAACGTGTGTATTCAAATAATCTCATAAGTTTCAAAAACTGGTTATTTAATGTGACTGAATAGTTTTCTGAGAGTTCTTTATTGGAGAGTGTGTCAAATGCTTCCTTAGCATCTCCTGATAATGACTTTCCCCTTAGCCTGTTGGTTTAATGGGTCTGTGAATGTGGAAACACCCTTGCATCCCTGAGACAAATCCCACTGGTCATATTGCATGATTCTTTTTATAAACTCTTGAACTTGATTGGCTAATAATTTGGTAAACTTCCAATCCTTGGGCTTCTAACCACTGATTTCTGGAATTACATGTATAAGTTACCATGTCCAGCTGCATACAAGGCTGGGGATTGAACTCAGGGTTTTTTTGAATACTAGGCATGCACTCTATCTACACCCTTACCTCCTATGGCTTATTTTTCAAGCACTGAGTGATAGTGCCATTTCCAAATATAACATAATGTATATAGCTATTTATTTATTAAAGAATCTCTTGTTGCTTTCTAAAGTTTGGCTATTACAATGGAAGCTAATTCGCATTCTTTTTTTTCCTTTTAATTATTTTATTAGATATTTTCTTCATTTGCATTTCAAATGCTATCCCGAATGTCCCCTATACGCTCCCCCTGCCCCTGATCCCCTACCCACCCACTCCCACTTCTTGGCCCTGGCATTCCCCTGTGCTGGGTCATATAAAGTTTGCAAGACCAAGGGGCCTCTCTTCCCAATGATGGCCGACTCTGCCATCTTCTGCTACATATGCAGCTAGAGACATGAGCTCAGGGGGTACTGGTTTGTTCATATTGTTGTTCTACCTACAGGGGTGCAGCCCCCTTCAGCTCCTTGGGTACTTTCTCTAGCTCCTCCATTGGGGGCCCTGTGTTCCATCCAATAGCTGACTGTGTNCATCCACTTCTGTGTTTGTCAGGCACTGGCATAGCCTCACAAGAGGCTGCTATATTAGGGTCCTTTCAGCAGAATCATTCTGGCACGTGCAATAGTGTCTGGGTTTGGTGGCTGATGGTGGGATGGGTCCCTGAGTGGGGTAGTCTCTGGATAGTCCATCCTTTCATCTTAGCTCCAAACTTTGTCTCTGTAACTCCTTTTATGGGCATTTTGTTCCCTATTCTAAGGAGGAATGAAGTATCCACCCATTGGTCTTCCTGCTTTTTGGTTTTCTTGTGTTTTGTAAATTGTATCTTGGTTATTCTAAATTTCTGGGCTAATATCCACTTATCAGTGAGTACATAACTAGTGACTTCTTTTGTGATTGGGTTACCTCACTAAGGATGATATCCTCCAGATATATCCATTTGCCCAACAATTTCATAAATTCATTTTTTAATAGCTGAGTAGTATTCCATTGTGTAAATGTACCACATTTTCTTTATCCATTCCTCTATTGAGGGACATCTGGGTTCTTTCCAGCTTCTGGCTATTATATCACATTCTTTTAAAAAATGTTCTTTGTTGTTAATTGTGAGTTTCATATAATGCACCGAAGTACTCTCACTTTTCTGTCTCCTCAGATTTGCCCTTTGTCCTAGCACCTTCCCCATTTGGGTTAGTCAGGGTTTCTATTCCTGCACAAACATCATGACCAGAAACAAGTTGGGGAGGAAAGGGTTTATTCGGCTTATACTTCCATACTGCTGTTCATCACCAAGGAAGTCAGGACTGGAACTCAAGCAGGTCGGGTAGCAGGAGCTGATGCCATGAGGCCATGATGCCAAGAGGCCATGGAGGGATGTTCTTTACTGGCTTGCTTCACCTGGCTTGCTCAGCCTGCTCTCTTATAAACCCAAGACTACCAGCCCAGGGATGGTCCCACCCACAAGGGGCCTTGCCCCTTGATCACTAATTGAGAAAATGCCTTACAGCTGGATCTCATGGAGGCATTTTCTCAACTGAAGCTCCTTTCTCTGTGATAACTCCAGTTTGTGTCAAGTTGACACACAAAACCAGCCAGTACACCTTCCAAAATTAAACACACATACACACACCAGCAGCAGCAGCAGCAGCAGCAGCAGCAGCAGCAGCAGCAGCAGCAGCAGCAGTAGCAGCAGCAGCAGCAGCACCAACAGCACGACTATAACCACCAGTAGCAGCAAAACAAAGCAGTCCATTTTGGATTAAATAAATAAATAAATAATTAAATGTCTCATATTGGAAGCTCTAGTGTCTCACAGTGTGTCCCACAGTATATCCCTCTGTCTACACATCTTCACTTGCAAATATCCATTGCAGTGAGTTATTGGTCTGGGTTGAGATCTCTGGCTTCTGTGACCCCATCAATACTGGATCTCTTCAGAACTCCTCCTGGTTATGCTGTTGTTGGCCTGTGTCACGGAGGTTCTGCAGCATTAGAATGGTGGGACTGGCTCTATCACGAATCCCAACTGTTTGTAGATGATATAGACTTGGAGTGGGCTAATTCAGAGTCCTGGATCAGGGCTTGGGTGGTAGCTGAACTGGTCTGCCCACTGGCTCTTCCTTATCCAAACCACCAAGGGACTTTCTTCAGCACTGCTCTGGCTAGTCCACCCAATGCTGCCATCAGCAGGAGGCAGGGCCATCTCTCCTGCTCTCATGCCCCCAGGGTCATCTTACCCTCCCCCAGTCCTCCAGAGCCAGCTCCACTACTGCCCAGTCAAGGGCCCACTCTCCCAAGTGCTGCAGAAGTTGAAGGGCTGGGCCAGCTCTCCTTCTCTCACACCCTCAGGGCTGGCTCTCCTGTGCCTTCACCGTCAAGGGCAGCTCTGCTGTGCTACCCAGGTGAGTTGCAGGATCCACTCTCCCAAATGCTGCAGCAAGGGGCATGAACAGCTCACCTGTTCTCCTAACCAGTGTTAGGTCTTTTGACTGTCTCAGTTGGCAAGGAATGAGTGGGCAGGAGACACCTCCCTCCCCAGGCCACCTCCTGTCAGAGGATTGGTGGGGACAGCTGTCCTGCACTCTCATTCTCAGAGTTGGCTCATCTGTACCCAACCACCAGGGCCAGCTCAATTGTGTTGCTCAGACAATGTGAAAGGTCTGTTCTCCCAAGTTCTGTAGCTGGTTAGGGTCAGGGCTAACTCCCAAGTTCTGTAGCTGGTTAGGGTCAGGGCTAGCTCTCCTGAGTTCATGACCCAGTGGGCAGCTTTCCTGACTGCTGGAGGAGGCAAGGGGCAGAGGTAGAGAGTATCTCCTATTTACCAATGTCACTCCTTGTCAGACTAATGACAAGGTCAGCTCTTCCATAGTCATGCCACCAGGACCAGCTCCACTGTCTTCCCTGGGTGAGGTTCAGGGTCTGCTCTTCCCCAAGTGCTGTTTAAGCCAGGAATGCAGCTAGAGAAGGGCAGAGTCAGTTATGCACAGCCCCTGGACATGCACATGGTCCCTAGTGGCTTCCCAGACCAGGAACATCCCATAATTCTCTAATAGTAATAGGAGCCATGTACACTGACATGTACTCCTGTCTCAGCCCTGCAGCATAGCCACAGACTCAGACATAGCTCTTAGTGGCAGCTTGGGCTGAGACCTCATCATGGTCCCGGGTGGCAGGGCTGGCCACTCACAACAGGCTGCTCCACTCCATACTCAAGTTTTCAGTTCTGTCTCTCTTCATGATGCTCAAGTTGCTCCACTCCTCCTTCTCCGTCTGACCACCACATTGTGATACTTGCATATTGTGATGGCTCCTACTGCAGGCTGGCAGGGCCCTGGGTGACATTCTCCATCCATGCTGGGCAAGCAGGTGGGTGTCCATGGTCTGCCTGCACTGTGTGCTGGAAGGCAGGTCTGTGGGTGGCATGGTGGTCCACAGGTCTCTGTCTGTCTTCCTCCTCCTGTGCTGTGACTCTTGGATTTGTTTGGATTTGATTTTTATGAATGCTAGACATAAGACAGCATTAGCCACCAAGCCAGGCATCAACCTAGGATGAAGAAAGGACTGTCATCTGCTCTGCCCCTGATTGATAGAAGAACAACATCACTGTGAAGGTGTCTCTGCCCATTGTGGAGGTGGGGGTGGGAGCAGAGGGGGAAGAGATTAATTTACATTCTTCTCAGCAATGTGGCAGGGCACTCTTTTTTTATAGCATTATTTACATGTATTGTGATTGTTATACTTTTCTTGTTGTTTAAATAAACTTTTATTTGACTAAAGTATTATTACATTATTTCTTTCCACCTTCCCTAACTTCAGCCTGTAATTGTTTTCTGAGTAATGTGGGATTTAATCTCACTATATTTATAATTTGCATTTCTCTGATGGCTAGTAATAATCACATTTTATGTGTTTATTGTTCATTTGTGCTCATTTTTGACAACTGTGTACTCATTTCATTAACTTATTCATTAATTGGGCTATTTGATTTTTTCGTTACTTTATTGAATCTTCTGTGTATTCTGACTATTGTCTGCTATTAGATAAATAGTTAGTAATGGTTTCTCTCCCATTCAGTAGGCTGTCTTTTAACTCAGTTGTTACCTTTGTTGTATAGAAACTTCATAACTTAATGAAATCTCTTGCCAATTGTTGACCTTATTTCCTGAGTGACTGCACCATTTGTCTATTGATATATTTTGAATGAATATTTACTAAGTTACTAGAGTTTGGTTTACTGCTATACTTTGAATGTTTCTTCCAGTTTTATCTCTAATAGCATCAGAAGGTTTATGTCTCATATTAATGTATTTATTCCATTTGGAATTTATTCCTATATGAATGAGAGATAGGGATCTGTTCTCATTTATCTACGTATGCGATTTTCACAGCATGATTTGATAAGGTTACCTTCTCCAATGCACATATTTTAGCATCTTTGTTAAAAATCAGGTGGTTCATCTCCACAAAATGATGGTCAGGCTCTATTGTTGAAGACAAAACCTACAGAACTCATGGGGCATGGAGAATTTGGGCTGCTGCCTACCTAGAAACTCCATCCCTACTGACTATTGTTCATGGTACTGGAAGGTACTCTGCGTGCTACCATAGGAAAAAGGTAACAGTCCTACATGGGCTTTCTCCAGGAAATCCCTCCTTCCAAGGCTCAGGGAAGTCTGCTGAAGAGAGGACAGAAAAATAGCAAGAGCCAGTGGGAATGGAAGATACCAAGGAAATAAGGCCATCTAGGCATAGGTTTAAGCCAGATGGATTCCCAGTCACCACTGGACAGAAAATCTGGACAGAGGCCCAGCCCAAACACAGAAGCTATGTCCAATTGATAATTGTTCACAAAGCAAAAGAGTCTCAATGATTATGCAACTACACTTAAGAGTAGGCACCATGCCAGCAATAGATGGTCAACACAAAATGGGATCAATGATGTTTTTGGAGCCATTTTGTGTCATAATGCTATGTCTGGGCATTTTGTCCCTTACAGATCTTGATTTATACATTATGCTTTCTGGTTTGGTGTTTTTATGTGATTCCTGTGCATGAAAATGGATATGTTCGGTGTGCTTTTTTTTTTTCTCTTTTGTCCTCTGTTTGCTTTTAGCTTATCTTATTTCATCATTATTTTTAGATGTCTGCTGTTTGCTTTCTAATGAGAATAAGAAGGGATGTGGATTTGTATAGGTGTGGAGGATCTAGAAGGAGTTAGGGAAGGGAACCAAAATTATAACCTATTTTATGAAAGAATCTATTTTCAATTAAATCAAGCTGCTGTAGCTTTGTGGATTATAATGCACCCTCTATTTTGAAGAAAGGAAGGAAAGAAGAAATGTCTTCCTCCATCATCAGCCCCTCCTCTTGCCCTCCCCCTTCCCAGCCCACTGCAAGCCCAGTTCTGCTGTCAGGGCTTGGGTTCATTGTGCTTTCACTGCAATCCCATGTGTCACTCACCTCGCTGCACTGGACTTATTCTGCTTAATAGCATGTCTTCTGACTCCACCCTCTTTTTACCTAATCACAGATTTTTGTTGTTGTTTTATCTTTTTTGTTCTTAATTGAAGATTTTCTGTACTTTTGTTGTCTTCTCTGATATTTAGCATAGGCATTCTTTTGCTTTTGCTTGAAATATTAATTTATAATTAGTCAAATTTTAATATTAAAAACACACTAGCACTTCACAGTATCAGTGTAGGTACCTTAGGATAACAGACGAGTCTACTTTTCCTTTCCTGTGTCTTTAATTGTTGCTTGGAAACCATGGAACTATTATAGGACAATGCTTCAGAAACTGATTATGAAGATTATTTTTCTTATACAGTAGTGTATGTAGTCCAGGTTGGCCCAAACTTCATGATATGGCCAGCTGCTCTGACATAATACTCCTGTCTCCCTCTCTGTGCATCCATGACTGGTTTCGGACCATTATAATTGTGAACAATTCTAAAGAACTTAAAGAAGTAAAGGAAAGAGGAAAGGGTGCTCATCCTTCTCCTACACTGCTTGACTTCATTTCTGCTGTTCAGTCACAAGGAAGAGCAGCTGGAAGGAAGGGAGAGGATGAACCCTTTGTGATTCTGTTTCTACACTTTTTTTTTTTTTTTGATAATGGCTCTGTTTCTTCATCTGTGGGAAGTGTTCATTATTGCTCCAAATACCTTTACTTATGGAATGAGATATGGAGAAATGAGTTTAATGAAATCAGCTTATGTTGTATGCCTACCCTGGATGTGACAAGGGGATTGAAGAAGTAAGGCAGGGCTACTGTAAACTATTTGGAAAAATAGTTACTCATGGATAAGAAAAAACTGATTAGTTACTCATAAATGCAATTTTCAAGATGTTGACATATCAGTGATGATAAAACTTTGAATTCCTGCTAACAATCATTTAAATATTTAAGCACTTATATTTAAATATTTTATAGAGTCAAGTTGTGTTGATAAGAACCAAACAACACAGAACAGTTTACATCTTGTGACAGAAGGTAATATTTTTGCTTATCTGGTGGGAATGGAGAGTTGCTTAGAAACAGTAATTAATGCCTTGGCTGCTGGACAGATGAGTAGCAGAGTTTTGTGATGTAGTGTTATGGTGTGAGGGACCCTTAACACTTGCCTCTAAACCTTTACCATCTTAGAGGGAGTGATGGAAATACTGTGACATTATCACCCTCCAGGTCTGTGTTGAGAATTTTTTTCATCAACTAATTAGTTGACCTTTATTTAGATGTGACTTGTGATGACTTGAGTTCCCCAAAGAGGCAAATGGTATTGAAATAGGACAGTGGACATGTTAATGCAGTGTTTATCATAAGCATGGCATATTCCCATCAAGTTCTGCTCCTGTTAAAGCAATGCAAATACTGACTTTTGCCACAAGTGATAGTGATAGATAATTTTGTTGAGTAATCACCACTCAGAAAACTTGTATCCATCATGGATGATTTACACCAGTGTACAAGCAATCTGAGGGTTTATGATGCAAGATTTGTGTAGCCCACATGACTGAACCTTTACAAGATGAATAGCATATTTAATTCTGATAGTTTGGACATACAGAAACAAAGAAATGTGAGAAAAATTTACTATTAGTCAAGCATTGTTCTAGTGTGACTTCATATAAATTACTGTGGATAGACCTAACACACATGTTTGTTTTTCTTGTTCTTTCTTTGTGTATCCAGTGTACACTACAGTGTCTGTACAGATGGGTACAAAGGCTATGCTCTGCTGCCCTTCTATTCCACTGACAAAAGTAATATACATATTATGGATAATAATTGTCAGATGCCAGCCTTCCTGCATAATAGCCTACAAAGTAGAAACAAAGGAGACCGATGAAACCAACTGCTCAGGCAGGGGCATCACCTGGGCCTCCTCACCTGACCTCAGGCCTGACCTTCAGCTCAGTGCAGTGGCTCTCCAGCATGAGGGGAATTACTCTTGTGAGATAGCAGCACCTGATGGGAATTTCCATAAAGCCTATAACCTCCAAGTGCTGGGTAAGTGACAATGTCACATATTGTGCTATTTCAGCTCACCAATCTTAGTTAGAAAAAAAATGTCCTTGTGACTGTGACAAGACTGAATCTTTATTTCCTTTCCATCTCTCCAGTGCCCCCTGAGGTAATCTACTTTCCAGTGAAAAACAGAACTGCAGTCTGTGAGGCCATGGCAGGCAAGCCTGCTGCACAGATCTCTTGGACTTCAGATGGTGACTGTGTCACCAAGAGTGAGTCACACAGCAATGGCACCGTGACTGTCAGGAGCATGTGCCACTGGGAGCAGAGCAATGTGTCTACTGTGTCCTGCTTAATCTCTCACTTGACTGGTAACCGGACTCTGTTCATAGAACTGAGTCAAGGTGAGTACTTTTTAAAAAGAAGAAATAATTGATATTTAGCTTATTCTTCCATGGAAGATAAATGTTTTAACTTTATTCTGTGTGTGACAAATAGAGTAGCATAAACCTGTTTAGGGGAAGGAGTAAAGACAATGACTGAAACAGAACACATGTAGCTGTTTGCTAGCTCTGCAGACTCGTGCTAACCAACTCACCTGGACAGAGGCTGGTCCTGTCCATAGTGTGTTGGCCTCTAAGGTGGCTCTAAGCTGTGCAAAGTTGACAGAGTTAAATAGGACAACAAACCCACTTCAGACACTTGCAACAAGTTTTTGTTATCACTTGCACTTCTTTTCATCTGGTTATAAATTCTGATATTTCCATAATTCAGTTACCAGGTTGATTGACTTGCTATAATGGTTAACCATACTGAAGAAGACACCTTGTTTACTCTACTGGTTTCATATAAAGACTGCAACACAGAGACAGACAAATTGAAGAGATTCATAAGCCCCTTTATGGAGGAAGGAGTATAGTGCTTCATGCCATCTCAAAGATTTCTGTGTTCCCAGTTCCTTGATGTTATCCCCATACAGAAGCTCCTCAAACTGTAGTACTTAGGATTTATATTAAGATTTTTTTATGGAGTCATGATCATTCGTAATTAACTCAATCTCTAGCCATTCTTTCTTTACCAGAGGTTAAGTGGCAATAATTGTGGTAGTATAGAGCCCCAAGTACTAACTCTCTAACTACAGTTTAGCTTTTCTGGGATAACTCCCACTATGAAGATCTCTAAGAGCTTCTAGACACCAGTCATTGGCATACTAAAGATTTTTTATTTTGTTGGTGATTCTTTTAGGAGCTACGTTTCAGTAGATCGAAAATGAAGGCCATATATAATTTTCTTTTTAAAAATATTTTGTCTTTTTTAATATATTGTCTCTATACATAGATAGTACTGGCTGTTTTATAACTTGGAAATAGGTTCTGATTATCATAGATCTGGTATTCATATTTCCCTTTCAATGTTCTAAAGAGGATTCGGGTTAATTCATTCTCAGATGTTTTCTCAAGTTGCTTCTTTCCTCCAAAACGTCCTCTCTTCTACTAACCTGTTTCATCCAGTAGGCCACCATGCACTGTTCTAAACCCACTTCTTCCTGACTCCCAGCTACTGTTGAGTAACCATTCTGATTCTTCAGATGTTTTAGAGCATTTCATCCTCACTTAGCACCATTTGATGGCTTGTAAATCATGTAAAACATCCCTGACAACAAAATGTCACTGGACGTGTCATCAGATTCAATTTCAAGCTGTACTATGCAGGCAAAACAGCAAAATCAGAATGGTACCAGTAAAGATACAGACAATATTGATCAATGCAACAGGATTAAGGGCCCAGATAAAAGTCCATGCACTTGTAGCCACCCAATTGTTCATTATATTCTGAAAATATTCACTGAAGAATACATAGCATCTGAAAAGATAGTGTTGGGAAATTGGATATTAACATATAGAAGAATGAAACTTGATTCTTCTATTTGCATTGAAATAAATTCCAAATGGATTAAAGATATCAATGTTAGATCTGTAACTCTAAGCTTCCATAAGAAAGAGCCCCAAGTATACTGAGTATGCTGTAGAGAATATGCTTAGGTAATAACTTTTGAATAGGACACTCGTTGCTCAGGAAATAAGATAAAAACTTCAAGTGGGACTACATGAGATTATAAAGTTTCTATACTGCAAAGGGAAACTGTTAATTGACTGAAGAGGCAGCCTATAGATTGGGAAAAATCTTTACTATCTACAGATCTGACAGAGGATTAATATTTAGAATATACATGACATTACAAAAGCCTAAACAACAAAATTGAAAAATGGGCAATGGAACTGAATAGAGGGTTCTCAGAAGAAATGCAAATGATTAATAAATACTTTAAAAACTGTGTGACATCCTTAACCAACAGGGTAGTGAAAATTAAAACTACTTTGAGATTTCTAACCTTAATCCATGCAGAATGGCTAATATTAAGAAAATAAAAGCCAGTGGATGTTGGGGGGCAGGGAACCTTTCTGCTATATTTGTGGAAGAGCAATTGGTGCAGCTGGGTGGAGAGCAATGTGGCTGTTCCTCAGAAAATGAGAAATAGATGTGCTCTATGATCACATAGATAATGTGCCCATTCGTATTCATAGATGCTCTAGTCCTAATTACTGGAACATGGACACAGCTAAGATGTGCATGAATAGTGCCCATGGGTCCACTAATGGCCTGAAAAGTGTAAAAGTTTATAATTACTTCCGCTTGGATTTAGAGTCACCTGGCCCAGTGTGTCCAGGATGGAGAGCTCACTGTCTATTAGTGTACAAAATGGACATAGAATATAACCACCTTCTCAATTTGCATGGCTCTACTCATGTTAGTGCAACTCTCATATCTCTTTAGAGAAAGTTTCTTTTTTCAGTGAAAAGTGGTTAAGGCAGAAACTCTCAACTGGTCAAGGAAGACAAAAGAAGAAAGATTGTAAAAGTCACCAATCAGGGAGGATCAGAGAAAAAAGCTTTTGGACATGACAGGATCTCTGAATTCACTAGCTCATAGCAATGGAGCTTTCTGTACAGGATGCAAACAAGACCAACCAGTCAATATTCCAACATAGACTGAAAAGGGACTCATGAGTTCCTGTTCTTCCAACCTAGGACCTATGGACAGCTAATAGTTTCTTGAGGAGAGAGAGTCAGTTATCTCTATGGGTATTGCTCCTGGTAGTCTCCAACCCAGAAGTATATGGAAAACATAACCCGAAGTCAGTGGGCTATTACAAAAACAGCCAAAAAGTTTATGGGGTAACAAATATCATCACACATGATCATATGAATATGATCACCATACTTTGTGTGAAATTCTTACTTTTTTTTAAATGAAAAGGAAATTGTTCCTTTCAAAAGAATAGAACTTTTTGTATAAAAGATATGCCATAGATGCACTTCAGACAGAGAAATTAGAGTATCTTAGATGATTTTACTTGAAAACATCTTTCCAATGGAGTAACTTTAGTAGTCACCAAAGAGGCTGTGCAAGCTGAACTAAGTGGGAAGCAACAGTTAGTACCACCTAACTGATGAGCTTATGAACCACAGCAATGAAGAGCAAGGTTGATCCCTAAGCTGTGATAGTGGCAATCATCTTGGCAGCAATCAATAGTTCTCCAATTATGTCTAAGGCTCACTCAAGTGTGGGGAAATCATGACTGGTAGTGGAGATCTAGCTAATAACTCAAAGTGTTAGTGAAGGCATTGATATCAGAGAGGAATCTGCCACAGCCCTCCTCTAATCTACCATAATGCCCATCTAAATGTTAAATACCCTATATTCACGAGTAAGCATGGCTCTTAACAGTTACCAAGGAAGCTTCTATTTGCAATAGAAAACATCACAAAAAGCCACAAATGGCCAAAATTTAGAGAACACAGATCATGATATGTTCATCCCCATGAATGGATGCATTCACAACACAGCTCCCGCATTTACTGCTCAGGGAATATTGTAGAATAGGGAACAGAACCAGGAAAAGAGCTAGAGAAACAGGAAATCTGTGGGAAGATTGTGTCTCCTAAAAATGTAGGTGAAACTTCACCCATGAAACCTCAATAACACGGCTGCCTAAACAGGACCTGAACAATAGAGATGCAAACATGGAAGGGGAAAATCTTACTTGGGCCTCACCCTTAGATGAAGAACTACAGTTAACTAAGGGTGCTAAGAGTGGGAGAAGCAGTCTTCTCTCAGGGATGGCCCCCTATTGGCATTTTCATATCATGTATAAATTTGCAACAGTGATGATTTAGAAAGATGAAGCTAGGAGTTTGAGAGGGAACACTGATCGGTGGTGGGACCTGGGGGGAGGGTGGAGGAAGGAAGAGGAATGGATGGAATGATGTAATTATATTTTCATAAAAATAAAATAAATCTTCATGGGAAATTCGCCCATTTTTTACTCATTTAACTGTATGTTTTAACAATATTTAGTGTGCATTTCTTCACTTTAAAATATTTGCTAATGTCTATCAAGCTCAAAAGCCAGACTTGATTCCTAAACTTGGTCCTTTAATAATGGTATGAGATGTATCTGAATTATACTTCATAAGATTTTCTGATTTTTAATATTTTCTAAAACTTTAGGACTATTTTAAATGATTTTAAAGTTGTTTGCCTCTAATTTCTTGCTTAGAACTATTATCGAACTGACCTGACATTTTACCCTTGCCTGTATTTAAAGGTACCACCAGCACCCCCACTTCCTTGCTGACCATTATCTATGTGAAAATGGTCCTTTTGGGGATTATTCTTCTTATAGTAGGATTTGCTTTCTTCCAGAAGAGAAATTATACCAGGTAGGAATTGAAAACTAAAATGTTAAGACTCATTAGGAAAAAGGCATTGTTATATGAACAGTATACTGGGAAAATATATTATGTGCCCCTGGCATGGGTGTTCCCTCAGTAGTCCTTCTGCATCAAGCCTTTTTGTTTGTTTGTTTTGTTTTTCTTTTTTATTAGATATTTTCTTTATTTACATTTCAAATGTTATCCTGAAAGTTCCCTATACCCCCCCCGCCCCTGCTCCCCTACCCACCCACTCCCACTTCTTGACCCTGGCATTCCCCTGTGCTAGCTGCATCAAGCCTTTGTGAACATAGCCCAGGCACAGGTGCTCATGTCTCTGGGGAGAGATTCTGCCTTGCTCCAGTTCTGACCTAGGAGGAACCTACCCTGGGCCCATCATTGAGGATTCTGTAGCAGAAATGAAGTTGATGAAACTTTATGTTTGTTTATAAGTTTCTTTATTTCTGTGGGATTCTGCTTATTCTGGCTTAATTGTAACATATGTAATTTTTTTGTTTTATGTATTTCTAGAACATGAATATTCAGATTTCTGGAAGTCCATTAGTCTGATGACACAATACAAGTAAACAGTCATTTGCAATCAACTTTCTCATTGAAATCCAGCTTGCCTGTCCCTGCTGTCTTCATGTTTGTTAGACACTCATCTCCAAATTCTTAACCCAGAAGGGCTCCCGTCTAAAGAAAATATGGGGACAAATTGTGGAGCATAGACCAAAGGAAAGATCACCCACAGACTGTCCCACCTAGGGACCCATCCCATATACAGACACCAAACCCAGATACTATGGAAGATGCCAAGAGGTGTTTGCTGACAGGAGCCTCTTATAGCTGTCTCCTGAGAGGCTCTGCCAGAGCCTAAGAAATACATAGGCAGATGCTTGCAGCCAACAATTGGACTGAGCAAAGATTCTCCAATGGCGGAGTTAGAGAAAGGACTGAAGAAGGTGAAGGGGTTTGCAGCCCCATAGGAAGAACAACAGTATCAACCAACCAGATCTCCCAGAGTTCCCAGGAACTAAACCACCAACCAAAGACTACACATGGAAAGACCTATGGCTCCAGCTGCTTGTGTAGCAGAGAATGGCCTTGTCTGGCATCAGTGGAAGGAGAAACCCTTGGTCCAGAAAAGGCTTGATTCCCTAGTGTAAGGGAATGCCAGGGCGGTGAGGTGGGAGTGAGTGGGTAGGGAGCATCCTCTTAGATGCAGGAGAAAGGAGAATGGAAGAGGGGGTTCCGGAGGGCAACCTGGAAAAGGGGACAACCTTTGAAATGTAAATACATAAAATACTCAATAAAAAAATATTGCACAGTTGCCAGTCATGTGATGTGATCATATAGGAAAAAGCTTTGTGCTTTCCATCAGATATGCTATGACCCATCTACTCTCTCTCTTCCCCTCTTCTCAGGTCAGAGAGAAAATGACTTAGCAAAGGGTGAACAAGAGTTCTGGGTAGTTTTTCTTTACCTAAGTCCCCCAGGGAATAGCTTCCATCAACTTCTTGTTCCCAGGTTCATTTTACATGATCATCAAAGTTGCATCGTCAGGTCCCATGACAACAAACAATACCTTGAAGTTGCCCACTAGCTGCTGGCCTTCTTCCTGTGCTTGCTTGCTATCAAGTAGCACAACAGTTGCCCTTTGTGTTAATCATTGAAGACATGACTAAGATCTGTTTTTAAAAATCAGTATCTCTCACTTTAGGAGAAGTTAAAAGTTTTATTCCAGAGAAGGCACTGTGTGTATCATAGGGGTAACATCGAGATTCCCATTACTGTGGAAAGTCCTAATGTCTAAATTTCCTTTGCAGTCTGTATTCTGCCTTATAGGGGATGGGATCAATTAGCGAGGGTTAGGGTAAGACACTGGTGAACTGTAACAACTGTAAAGTGAGACCTGGTCTTCACTGGATAAACATAGTATTCCTATAATAGGAATATGTTTTTAGTTAAAAGAATTATATCTTAGATAAAGTGACAAATGATTTGGGCTATTTTATTTTTAGTGGGCGTCTATGGAGAAAATGAGTGCCTGGTACTAGAAGATACCAGGACGGTAGCTGCTGATGGTAGCTGAAAGGTTATTTCATCTCATATCATACTCTAATGACATGAATGGTGCCAGGGAAGTTGATAAAAGTGTGTTGCTCTAAGCTACTCTTTATTCTATGACCCTGTTCTCAGAGCAGGAGAGTGATTATTCAGCAGGTGGCTAGGGAGAGTCGAGGATTGTATGTGGGATACATGGGGACCAGGCCTGGAGTAGTAAACATAGCTGCTTAGATTCAACTGACAAATACTTAGTCATATGACCACACTAGTTAGCTTTTCCTTAGACACTTGAGCAAGCTCAATATCATCCGACAAGAGCCTATGCTGATCCTAAACAAGTGAACAGTGTTGGGAGCCTCCCAGACTGGAGTGGGTTGAAATGTGACACAGAGTAGGACTCTGGTGTGGCTTTAAAGAATGATGGTCTCTGGAACTTATAGCTTTCTAACTATACTGACTACTGATGGTAACTTCTAAAAACTCCTAAAAACTTGCCTGCTCATTCTGAGGGTTAAAGGCTGCTGGCTTCATCTAAAGTCCCCCCCTTTGGGTCCTGAGAGTCTCTTCCCTTCCAGGTGTCTGGAACTACTATAGAGTCCCCAAACTCCTACCTCCTGGGGTTGCCTGTTTCCATTTTTCCTGCTGGCCCTCAGAGCTTCAGTGCTGTTTCCCAAGTCCTCCAATACCTGATCATGTTTCCCCTTTCTCCTCCCTGTCCCTTCTGCTACTCATGTCTCTCCTTCCATCTGCCTCCCATGATTGCTTTCCTCTCCCTCCCAAATGGATTCAGACATCCTCACTTGGGCCTTTTAACTTGTTAACCTTCTTGACTTCAGTGGACTGTATCTTGGATATTCTGGTTTTTGGTTTTTTTTTTTTTTGCTAATAGCAATGTATTAGTGAGTACATACAACGCATGTCCTTTTGGGTCTGAGTTATCTCACTCAAAATGGTATTTTATAGTTCCAATCATTTGCCTGCAAAACTCATCCTTTTTTTTTGTCCTGGAACTCACTCTGTAGACCAGGCTGGCCTCGAACTCAGAAATCTGCCTGTCTCTGCCTCCCGAGTGCTGGGATTAAAGGCGTGCGCCACCACGCTCGGCCGATGTTTTTATTCTTAATAGCTGAGCAGTATTCCATTGTGTAAATGAACCACATTTTCTGTATCCATTCTTTCCTTGTGGGACATTTGCATTTTTTCCAGCTTCTGGCTATCACAAATAAGGTCACTATGAACATTTACACATATCATATCATATCATATAAAGCATATACTATACCTGTTGTATTATTTATTTTCTAGAGAAGACCTTGAAAGTTAAGACTTTAAGTTAAAGTAAAAACTAAGCTCAGTTAGAGTTAGCACTTGCTCATTCACACCAAGAAGACATGAAAGGACTAAGTTAGAATAACTCAATCTGAAAACACGACTATTCTCATGACTCATTTCTATTATTTCTTTTTAGATGATGAATTAATTTTTAATATAGTCAACAAATTTATAACTTGAGTAAAAATTTTAAAATAACACAAAATGAACCATTTAATTCTTAGCTTCTTTAGAAGCTAAATATTTCCACCCAGGCTTATGTGCCAGTGTTTTTTTTTAATTCATTTGAATCTTCCAAAAATTATTGTGTAAAAATATATCAAAGGAACAGAAGGAAGGCAAGAAGCAATGATGACTTTTTCACTCCCTATAATGTTTCTTTTTGTACCTTCAATACACTTGAATATTTCAGTTTTGACAGCAAAAACAAATATATCTGTTGACTTCCCCCACCCTCTCAACTGCCAAATACTACTGGTTTAGGAGATTAACACCTGTAACCTAACAGCTGTGGGATTAATGATGTAGCCTTTGTTCTATTGCCACAGGAATTGGGAGACTCTAACTTTCCAAAAAATTATTAACTGGAGAGAGCATATACTACCAGCTTAACAGCACATCTGAAAGCTCTAGAACAAACAAACAAAAAAGGCAAATACACCCAAGAGGAGTAGACAGGAGGAAATAATCAAACTCAGGGCTGAAATCAACCAAGTAGAAACAAAAAGAACTATACAAAGAATCAACAATGCCAGGAGTTGGTTCTTAGAGAAAATCAACACGATAGACAAACTAGACTAACCAGAGAGCACAGTATTCAAATTAACAAAATCAGAAATGAAAAGGGAGATATAACAACAGAAACTTAGGAAAATCAAGTAAATCATCAGATCCTACTACAACAAAACTAGAAAATCTGAGTGAAATGGACAATTTTTCTAGGAAGATACCAAATACCAAAGTTATATCAGATTCAGAAAACATCTAAAAAGTCCCATAACTCCTAAAGAAATAGAAGCAGTCATTACAAGTCTCCCAACCAAAAAAAAAAAAAAAAAAAAAAAAGCTCAGGACCACGTGGGATTAGTGCAGAGTTCTATCAGACCTTCAAAGAAGACCTAATACCAATACTCTTCAAACTATTGCACAAAATAGAAACAGAAGGCACACTGCCAATTAATTCATTTCTATGAAGCCACAGTTACCCTGAGTATTCTCACTTTGAGATGGATCGGTATTTGTCTAATCAGGTACTTGTCACAATTTCCTTTCAAAGAGCACTTCATAAGAGATTGTTTTTCTACTTCTATCATGTTTAATGTTCCAAATAGATTTTAAAATGTGGTTGAGTGCATATTACTTTTAGCTTCAGAAGATATCATATATATTTAAGAGGCATTTAGTTATTATAAATTACTTTGATGACTTAAAGATTTCAATACTGAGTTGTATATTTTAAAATAAATTTTGTTAGTTTCATATAAAAACGAAAATAAAAACATGTATATATAAATCCTAAAAAATAAGGGGCATGGGGAGGGAAGCTGAATGATCCTAAGCAGGACAAGGAAAAATTCACATACCTCTCTGTCCTTAGCACTTACACATCTTTCAGAATACATGGTAAAATGTTCATCACAAGTTTACACAAAAATTCAAATTATAAATCAAATAAGTTTACAGCAGAGAATGTTTATATGCACATCCATTAGGAGTATCATCTGGCTAAACATTCATCTCCTGTCACAGCTCTACAGATTCATGCAAAGTTTAAAAACATTACTATTAATACATAAGTTACTAGTGAAGATTTGAAAAGATAGACCAGTTAATATTTTATCTTCTGCCCTAGCACCTATAATAAACCATTAATTCACTTCTTATAACCTTTGGTTAATGATTTTACAACCCCTTGGAATGTGCACTGAGTAGTAGAATGCTTTGTTATTATCTAGAAGAAATTGCATAGTCACCTATAGGAGAGTGACTGAATTCTTATTTCAGTTTCCTATCAGAAAGGACCTAATAGCAGTCCTACTATAAAAGAACTTAATAAATACTGGTATAATTTTAGGGATTCTTAAAAGATCATCATTAAGAATTAAGACGTCATCTTATACAGCATCACTACAAGATAGTACATCTTCGCTGTTCTGCAGAAATGTGCTCAAATGGTGGGCTAATACCTACTGATTGTTATATATGTTTAACAATATCAGGAAAACATATTAGTAGCAGGAATTTTCCTAAACGAATTTTCTCCTGGGCCTTGACTATGGGAGCCAATCTATCACAGATTATTTTTTAATCTAAAGCAGACTCATCTCAGGAAGATCACCTGCTAGTTATTAGCTATTCCTATGATGGTTCCTGACAGAACAACCATACATTTCCTCTGGTTGCTTATCATGTAGCACAATTGTGGCATTAAGTAACTCATACATTGCTCAATAACATAGCTCCAATTTTGTAAAGATAGATGTAGATAGTAGCCTATTTCAAGTTACAGTGCATCTGATGCTCATCATTTGCTTTGGCAAATGAGATGTGTGATATTTTTAGGATAATCCTCTAAGGAAAAGGAAAGATTTTCTTTTGCTTTCTAATTTATTTGTGGGACTGCAGTACTGATGTGATGCCTGGAGGTCCCAGAGCTAACCTAAGCCATGAATGACACTAAACATGGCAGCTCCTATGAAATGAAAAGGAGGAACAATGGAAGGACTTGGGCCTGGTGACCCTAGAGTTGCCCCACCAGTTGTAGACCATCTATTATTTGTTGTCTTAATATGATAGACAATAAACTATGTTTTTCACACCACTGCTGATTTGGGTTTTACTTTGTACATAGCCAAGTTTAATTCTAATTGAAACCAAAACTTAAATTAATAAATTGGAAGGCTAGTCATCATAAACCTTGGTTGTTTTCTACTCATGCACATGTTATGGATTATTCTTATTCTTCCCTTAAAGGTAACGCAACAACTTCAGGAGATAGCAGTAAAGGATGAGAGAACCATCTTTTATACTCTCAGGTATATCTTCACATGTGTTCTTCATGTAACTACACTCAATTTGACTGAGTCATTACGAATTTTATTGCTGTCATAAAATCAGTAAAGAATGAAGATAATTTATGTCAATTTTTCTTACTCCATTGGGACTGCTTTCACAATGTAGCCCTAGTTATTACAAATGAAAAAAGTTTTTATAGCTCTCTCTCTCTCTCTCTCTCTCTCTCTCTCTCTCTCTCTCTCTCTCTAAGGATCCACCTTTATGATGTAATCAATTTCCTAATGCTTTATTCCTTATACTATTAATTTTAGGGTGAAGATTTCAGCATATGGCTGGGGCAATGTGTGACTCGTGCCGTTAATCCCATCACTAGGAAGGCAAAGGTGCATGTATCTTTGTGAATTCAAGGTTAGCCTGGTCTATAGAGCTGAGTTCCAGGACAGTCAGGGCTACACAGAAACTCTTTCTTGAAAAGATATTGGAAGAAACAAAGAATGAAAGAAAGAAAGAAAATGCTTCCCAACCCTTAGCCTCTCATTGGTGTAGACAATGGGAACCAAGTTGCAATGGCAGGCAGACTTGTTTTCTAGTCCAAGAAGGTTAGGAAAATTTATTGAAATAAAAATCATGCAAAAAATTCCAGCCCATCAAATCAATTATCAAACTAGGAGTGTCCCCAATGCTAAAACCTGACATATTAAAGTGTACTGTGAAAAATCACGGTGGTTATAGAGTACAAGGAGATCCTCTTGAATGAACTGAAGGATGGCTTATGTGGAACTTGCATCAGCCACATACTACAAGATATTCTTGCTAGCTTGTGGAGTTTATTGTTAAGGATTTAGACAAGTCTGTTATTGCCTTACCATTAAATCATTGGTATCTGGAAGTAGTACACAGTGGCAATAATTATATCATCTTGATAGCAGAGCTTTCTATCCATTTATTGTAATAAAAGAGGCAAATGATCAACACATCATGTGAGACCCGGACCTTTCATGATGGGGACTCTTAGAAAATTTCTAGTATGGTATAGAGTTCTCAGTAATCACATGGTAATGGTAATGATGGGGAAGTCTGTGCTTCCTCCAGAGACAGCGTTCATTAGCCCAACTTTGAAGGCTATGCTCTCAGAACAGAGAGAATTGCTCCAGTTAGACATTAAAGCCAGGGAACCTCTTCCAAAGTATGAAATGTGATCATAGGACAGAATTTCATGGTCTACAAACTAAGGATTAATTAGTAAAAGGAGACAGAAATCAATACTCATAGATACACCTACTTAATTTACCTTAATCATGTCATTAATCCAATGAGGCCAGATGTTACAATAATGTTTTCATTTGCTTCACAATCAAGAACACTGAAGTTCCAATAGAAGTGGTAGAATAAAGGCTGAAGCACAGAGTTCCTCCACAATACTCTTCCCTTCTAGATTTGCTTCTTCAAGAGAGTTGGGAAGAAGAGGAGAAGAGGCTGTAGGATTGTTCTGGAATCAGAAATCTCCAGAAGGAACAGGAAAGTGACTTCACAATCAATCAATAAATAAAGAAAGTTCTTAAGTCCCTACCTCTGAAGACACAGCACACCTTGGATGCAACATACAGAGAAAGCTAGCAGGAACTGAGCTCGAATCTTTCTCCTTACTGGCGAGTTTCCATAGTTTCTAACTGATTGTCTGATATGGGATAATGGAGGAAAACTGCAATCTTGTAGAAAACCAAGGCACATTTTTATGAACCACCATACATAGTTGATAGGTTGTGTAGCTATTCTACAGTATTATACAGGGGCCCAAAAGTAGTTGGTGCTTACCTTTCTTCAGTTTGAGACTGAAAGGAGAAAGTGTGTTCCTTTTATGCTCTGCTCTATTCCCATGACCTCTTTTGAACATCTAATTCTTCAAAATGGCACTTTCCTGGAGTGAAAAAGGAAAGTGATGGATAACACCACATGTACCCAGAGGTGGGAAAACGTGGCCCTCTTCTTTAGCAGGTCTCTTGACATCCTTGCATGTAGGGATGGAAATAACCTTCAGAAGTTCTTTTATTGTACAGGATTGTTTAAGCTATCCTGGGTTTTTTGGTTTTTCCATATTGAAAAGCAATACAAATATAAGCAGCATGGAGAGTTTGCTCAATGCTGAAATATTTGTTATTAAATGGTGAAGACCTAGGGAAGTGAGTGACTTGGTGAAGTTACAAGCTGGTAGACAAATCATGAAAGGTAATCTGATGGTGCTGTAGGTTTAAATGTGTATATCCTATATGTGTATATCTAACTAACATACATATCCGTAACTAAGTTTAAAATACCTATACATACAGAATGATGGGAAATATATACCTTGTATTCATACATATAAGAACAAAATATTTTAAGTAAGTTGCTCTTATTCAGTAGTGAAGCACTTATAATTGAGGATCTTAAATTACACCCAAAGGCAAACAGCTTAAGGTTTGGTTTAGCAATTGTAGGACTATTAGAAGTCAATGGAAAGGTTTAGGAAGCAGGAGTGAGGGGGCATTAATAGAAGAAATTTAGTTCATTAGCATGTGCCCTGGAAGTAGATATTGGGACCCTAGCCTTCCCTCCATTCTTTGTTCCCCAGCTTCCATAGGTAAACCACCCTCCTCTGTCTTACAATCTGCACCTTGATGTACTACTATGCACTACAGGTACAACACAAACAGAAACCTCTATAACCATGGGCCTTTTCAGATGATTTTCTTAGGTATTGTCTCATAGCAATAGAAAATTGATGAATGCATATCCGAATTAAAAAGAAACAGTACTTCCATATTACAGGGCAGTAAGCAACAGTTAAAAGGAAAGATAGATATCTGTAAACTGATATGTAACTGTCTCTAAAACATGACAGCAGGAAAATCTAGTTATAGAATCAGTTAAGCCTTTATGAATCATTTAAGCATATCTCTATGAATAACTAATAAAATGAACATCTTTCACATTATGTGTACTGGAGGAAAACATTCTAGAAGGTTCACAATTAACTGATAACAGTAGTCACATTTGAGAAAGGGAAAGGCAATGAGGATTATTTAAGCTTTTTCTGTAGTATTACAATTTTTAATAAGAATGAATTCACAGGGGGTGAGATATGTGATGTTATACTTAGACATTAAAGAGTTGTTTTTGTTTGTTTGTTTAGTAACTGAAGATCATAAAGTAAATTACCGCAAACATTTACTCTTCAATGAAACTAAAATCCGAGTTATTTTCTTACAGTCTTTGCTACTTAAGCTTTATGCATAGCCCATGTGCTAGGCTGCTATCCAGTTGATTGATCTGATCTCCTGAAGAACCTGGGCTTTCCTGAGTCTCATTGTTTAATTTACCCAACAGTCAGACAGACCACCTGGCCTTGAAATTTTTTGATGGCTCAAGTGCTCAGATACTGTGACTCAGACTCTGTTCCAGTGAAGGGAGTTTGAGGATGTCTATGGTGGCACAATTCTTCCATCTCATTAAACTTAAAAGCGTGAGGTCAGAGAAGGCAGTGGCACTTCTCCAGATACAGATAATCAACCTTACCCACAGCTGTCACTCTGCTGTGGAGTGGCTGTTTGTGTACCCACAGAACAGACCAAAATCCCAGAGCCTGGCTATAATTCTTCCACTGGAATGTGCTAAAAACTCTATACTTTACATCAACAATTTTTTGGGAAAACAAACACAAGTTAAGAAAAATGATTCCTCCTTTTAGCAATAGAAAAATAATAGCAGAATATGAATGTTGGCTACACACAGTGGCACCTAAAAACATAAGGGAGAAGATATTTTGCACATTAAGAAAATAAGAATCATGGACAGTGAGGTGGCTCAGTGGGTAAAGGAGATCACTATCAAACCTGAGGGCATAAGTTCTAGTCCTTGGATTGACTAGAGGAAGTCACCAAATAAGCAAATTGAATTTACAGAGAAACTGCTGGAGAAGTTACCATATTCTTTGGTAAGTTCAAACCAGCATATAGAGATGAGTTCAGCACGTCATTTTATGTGAAGCATTTAAGACAATGAGCAAATGCTATAGATGTCAGAGCCATGTTTGCTTCTTGAGAAGCAATACCAAGGAAAGGCATGTTGGGACCTTTGAGTAACAAAATGTCAGGACGTTTAGGAAATTTGGGAAATGGTTGTCCAAATTCATGTAGATGTACAGATTCATCAGCTATACACATAACATTTGCTCATTTACCAGGATATCATTCACCCTTTAGAAACTACTGCTTTAAAAGGGAATTGCCATAAATTGTATCTTAATGTTTTAATACTGCGAGAGAATGAATGAGTTATGCTTTGGCTTCTTTCTTTATCATTCAGCAAATATCACTGCCTTTTGCTCCTGTGCAGGCTTAGTCATCCAACTGAAGGCAGATGGGAGATGAAGATAAAGATAGGGAAATGAGGAAGAAAAGTTACTCCTAAATTGGTGAACTGAGCATAAACAACGTTGAACAAGCTGGAATCACCGAATCCACCCAAGGGGTTACTATTTGTGCTTAACCCGATTCCACTCCAGATGCATTCTTTGGGGAGGAATCTGGCTTTGATGTTACTCATCTTCATCACTATTTTGGTGCCTGGTAAGTTTGACATTCTAGAATTTTAAGAAATGTTATTTTCTTTGAGGTTAACTTCGGACTATGATAATCCTCCTGCCTCAGCTTCCTGATTCCTGTACTTCCAGGCATACAACTTTGTTTCAGGCTAATAGGACCACTTTAACACTCTACCATTTACTTTTAAACTGATTATTCTTGATAAACAGGTTCTCTACAAATATTCCACTAAAGAGATCATTCTATCAGTCATTATGAATTTGAAGCCTAGAGACTGCCTGAAAAAGAAATTATTTTCTAGATTGCTTGCTTGCTTCATCTTTACAGTTGACTTGGAGAGAGAGGTGGGGGAGGGAGAGGGAGGGAGGGAGGGAGGGAGAGAGAGAGAGAGAGAGAGAGAGAGAGAGAGAGAGAGAGCAGCTGGATCCAAAGTAAAGTGGAGGCACTGAGCTTAGCTTGGAGGGAGCAGTCCTCCACTGAAAGAGAAAGAGGGATGCAGGATAGTTGGTATATTGCTGCCACAGAGGATGGAGTCTCTCTTAAAGCATTTGAAGTAAAAGTGTTGGCAGTTACTAGTGGAAGGAGGGGAAGGCAGAGTCTGAAATACCCCTTATAAGGACAGGGCAGCGGAGCCCTCCAGCTACAGTGCTAGAGCTCTCTGCCTTAGCTCTTTTTCTCCAGAACCATAGTTCTTAAGCAGACTTACAAATGTAAAAGCAAATTAATCTTTCTTCAAATATAAAAATACAAGTTATGTCTTTCTACTTCAAGATGTATAATAAGATAAAGAATCTGAGATCAAGTTCGCCATTAATAACCCATTTTCATCAATTAAGAAAGCAGGGAGGTGTTACATGAAATTTAACTTGCTTTAAAAAAATTTCAAAGTATGTATGTATGTATGTATGTATGTATGTATGTAGTATGTATGCATTTACTGATCCCCTTAAGGAATCAACTTTAGTTTTGTTTATTTTCTCTGTTCTTTTGTGTTCACTGATTTTGGCCCTAAATTTTTTCCTCCTCTTCCCCCTCCCCCCTCCTCTTCCTCTTCCTCTGCTGCTTCTGCTTCTGCTTCTGCTCCTGCTCCTGCTGCTCCGCCTCCTCCTCCTCCTCCTCCTCTTCCTCCTCCTTCTCCTTTTCTAATTTCTTGAATTTGGAGTTTAAATGATTGATTTTAGATAAATTTTATTCTCTCATACAAGCAACCAAGTCTAAAACTTTTCCTGTAAGCACTGCTTTTCCATATTCTATGAGTTTTGATAATTTCTATTTTTACTTAGTTTAAAATATTTTTAAAAATTTCATCTTTCACTAGATTGTTATTTTAAAAATATGACAGCAGCTCCAGATCCTTGTTGTGACCATTGATTATTACTGATTTCTAGTTCAATTCCAGTGTAGTCAAGGAGCAGGCATGGTATGATTCCATCCTTTAAAAGTTGTTACTATTTTGGACCAGAGATATAGCTCAGTGGTTAGCGGTAGTTTAGAGCACTGGCTGCTCTTTCAGAAGACTTGGGTTTGAATCCCAGCATCCACATGGTGGCTCACAATTATTTGTAACTTCAGTTCCAGGAGATCTAATGTCTTATTGGGGATTTGGGGGGCAACAGGCATGTGAGTGATGCTCATAGATTCATATAGGTGATATATCCATATACATAAAATAAATGTTAATAGATTGCAACATGTGTCTTATGGCTCAGGATATATTCTATCTTCATGAAAGCTCCATTAGAGCTTGGAAAAATTGACTTCCTCTACTTACTATAGGAAGTCAATTGTGAAGGTATAAATTATACCGAGCTGGTGACAGTCACTATAGGAAGTCAGTTGTGGAGGTATAAGTTATACCGAGCTGGTGACAGTCGTTATGTTCAGCTCTGCCTTGCATGGTTTTGTAACTGTTGTTGCTTTCTCCCTTTCTGGAAGAGGGATGTTGAAATCTCTGGACTATAGAGTGTACTTATATAACTATTTCTTCCGGAAGTTTGCCACAGGTTTTGCTTTTTCATCTAGGCTCTCTGTTGTTGGGCACCCACAAACTAAGAATTGGGGTTTCTTTTTTGAGGAGAACTGATGCTACATTTTTATTATATAATGTCTATTTTTACCCTTAATATCTTTTCTTGATCTCAAATTTTATCTATCTAAAATTGATACAATCATCTACCTTCTGTTCACTGTTAGCATAGATCTTGAAATTTATCTTCCTTCACACTCAAACCTCTGAGAATGGAAGAGGAATGCTTTCCCCAAATTTTCAAGGAGAGTGAAAAAAATATGGAATCCTGTGGTAGAAGCATATCCCCTAAAGTAACAGAGGCCATGACTTCATTGAGATTAAGAATAGAGATTTAAGTAGGTTATAACTGGAAAGATCAACAAAAACTACGATAGTGCCCAAATGCATAGATTAGGGCAATTTTAATTTTTAAGTATTCTACAGAAGTCAAGAGAAGTAATTGCCAGCAGAAAACTGGAGTTATGGAACTAGAAAGTCAAAGTACACATGGTTTATCATTTCAATTTCTCCTTTGATTTCTGCTTTGTTGTTGTTGCTGTTGTTCCCTTGTTATGAAGTAGAAAAAAGAGAGGAGGAAGAGAGATAATGGTTGAATCATTTTTTATTGTGAGCCTAAATTTATTGAAAAAGAAAAAAAGCCAACAACTCTACATTGTCTAGGTAAGATGCCAATCACACGATCAAACAAAACTAATTAGAGTGTGGTATTTGGAGAAAGTTAATAAGATCAGCTCATGCGAGGATGCCCACACTGACTAAGGACATGCCTGGGGAAATGGTTATGACGTGGTGAAAGGGAAGAAATCCCTCGTTAAATGTAATTTTAAATCTCCACGCCATTGCCTTCTTGGGTTGCACTTTCAGCTCAGCTCTGAGAACTTGCTGTTGCTGGTCCCACTCCTGACACAGCTCCGCCAAGGGCCAGCTGCTGTCCTAAGCAGGAACTTTGTTCCCTCAACCTATTGTGGCTAAATCCGCCAAGCCGCCCTAGTCTCACTCAACTCTGCCAACTACCAGCTGATGCTCTTCCCATGAATACCGGAAGCTGCAATTGCTCTACACCAGCCAACCACCCGCAGATGGAAAACACCACACAGCCTTAATATTTTAAAACCAGCCAGATAACACAACTGCTGGGCACAGAATCTATAGCCCTAAACTCGTCGGCTATCCTATGTTAGAATTCCACCGTGGCGGAGGCCGCCATCGGTTCTAGTTATCCCTAGGCCTTACATGGTTTGTGCTCCTCCCTCCAAAGCCTGGCAGAAAAAAACCTTCCTCCTCCCCTCAATTTTTCCTCTTCCTCTTAGGACCCAGAAATCTCACCTTCTTTCCCTCAGCAAGCAACTGGCTTCTGCCATCTTTATTGACATAAGCAGGAAACAACTAAGGAACCAGATTTTACAGTCCCTTCTAAAATAATATTTGTTAAATGAGTTATCTTATAAATTGGAAACCCTATACCCTATAAGTGTGAATTCAAGATATTAATGTACTTTCATCCCCAGATGTCATAACATTTAATGGTGTCTTATAATAGTTTTTGATGAGTGATTTTAGTAGTGGTTAACTGATTATCTATTGTGTTGAATAAGACTTTGTTGAGAAAGACTTTTACTCTATATGAAAGTATAAAATAGATCTTCTCTTTTAAAAATATTTTCTAGATTCAAGTTGTTCAATTAAAGGATGGGATCAGATGCCACGGGATGGTTCATTTCCTTTTTCAGATGGTGATATCTTCCCTGATGGAGGAGACGTCACCGTGGAGATGGAGAGTGAGTCTTGGTTAGAAAAGTAGCTAAGACACTGGCTGCAGCATTCCAGATTATGCTTAGTAGAAACACTCAGTGGTCCAAGGGCTTTGCTGTGACAGGTCCTGAATAGTCAGTCTGCTTAGTTGTTTCTCAAACAAGGCACATCCTCGTCTGCCTCTAAGCCTCTGTCAACTTGAAGTCATGAAAAGATCATGGGTATCTTAGTCACTCACTGTTGTACTGTTGTAAAGGGACACAGTGACCAGGGTAACTTTTATAAAAGAAAGCAATTACTCGAGGGCTGACTTACAGTTTCAGAAGTTTAGCCCATTACATCAGGGTTGGGAAATGGTAGCACTCACATGAACTTTTGAAACCTCAAAGCCCAACCCTGGTGACACACTTGCTTTGACAAGGCCACACTCATTCCAAGAAAGCCACACCTTCTAATTCTTCTTATCTGTTCAAACAGTTCCACTCCCTTGTGATCTAGCATTCAACTATAGGAACCTACGGGACCATTCACATTACAACCACCACAGTGGGTTTAATTTCCTCTGTGGTCTGTGTGAAAGTTCCAGCTTATTCTTTCTTTATCTGCTCACATGGTCTTTATTTGGCCCTAAAATGTGTGGCCAAAGGAGGTAAGCAACACAGCAATGGGAAAAGAGAGAGACTATAGGAAAGCCAAGACTTATTCCCACAATATGCTCCTTCATAGGGTAACTGTTTCTGATTATGTTAAAGTGAGGTCATTCTGACACCTACATTTGTCACAGATGAGATGGTCTGATTGAATAAACACCCTTCAGTAAACCCTTACCAGTCAGTGCCTTTTGCCACTGTACAGGAAGCATGAGGTTCTAAGTTGGAAAATCTTGTAGATTCTGGAGTTTAAATTTAAACTGTTTATAAAGAGTACAATGGCCAATCTGTGTTTTTAATTCTGATAGAATACAGAAACAAAATCTATGGGCAACACTCAAATAGCTGAACTGTCTAAGTGTATACCTATCTAATAGGAAGGAAAGAAATGTTATGAAATTTTCGTGGTTTTGCAACTATTCATACTTTTTCACTAGAAGTAAATATTTCTAACCATCTTCTATTTCTACTTATTATTATTATTATTTGGAAGTAAATATTTCTAAGCATCTTTCTACTGATTTTATTTCATGAGATGATCTGGCTGGGGAAGCTATTAATAATCTTTTTAATTGAATTGATCTTACTTAGTAATCCAAAAATAAAAAATAAACATGCAAATTTCTAACTAGTTTAATGAATGTCATGAGTTACTTTTAATGACAGTGTAGTATATTTTCTATTCTAATGCTTATCTAAATACTTAGGAGGAGACTTACTGATTATATTAGTACTTATCAAAACTTAAGTGGAGACAATCCCATGACTGAGTATTCTATTTTGTTTCCCAAGAAACACAAATTGTACGATGACATCAATATCGTCCACCACCCAAAAATTAGGTTTAGAATATTATTTTTGTTATTTAATGCAATTATATTGTTTTCATATCTGGCTTTTTTGCTCTTAGCAGAAACATTAAGAAGCAATTGTCGATCCCTACATAACAAAACTCCTGTGTTAACTACAAATACTTTAAAACACACACTGATTCACCAGAAATGTGTATCAGAGAATACAATAAGTATATGAATTTGCTTAAAAATAATGCATATTTTGTGAATTTTAATTTATTCATTGTATTGGTTTTGTAGCATAATTTCCAGCACAAAAAATATTGGAGTACAACTTTATGTAATCTACTGTAGGTAAGTTGAACATACCAAATCCTTTATTAAGCTCTCTCTCTCTCTCTTTGCTTGTCTCTGTGTGTGTATGTGTCCAGTTAGCACTTCAGTGTCTGTACAGCTAGGTATCAAGGCTCGGCTCTTCTGCCCTCCTATTCCATCAAAACAAGTAACACTTATAATATGGGAAATAACCCCCAGAGGCTGGCCTTCCTGCAGACTACCCTACAGAGCAGAGTTGCAGCAGATCAGTGAAAAAATCTGTACTGACCGAGGAACCACCTGGGCCCCCCCACATCACCAGAGTTCCGACCTTCAGATCAAATCAGTGGCCCTCAAGCATGATGGGCATTACTCCTGTCAGATAGAAACAACAGATGGGATTTTCCAAAGCAGGCATAGCATCCAAGTGCCAGGTAAGATACATACTGTACTATTTAGGTCACCAGATTTTCTTCTTCTATTTATTGATTTATTTACACCCCAGATCTTATTCTCCACCTCGTTCCACTCCTCCCTAACTTCCTGTCTCCACGAGGATGTACCCACCTCCCAACCCCCACCCAACCAGACCTCTAAACTCCCTGGGGCCTCCAGTCTCTTGAGGGTTAGGTGCATCATCTATGACCGAATCCAGACCTGGCAGTCCTCTGCTGTATATGTGTTAGGGTCCTCATATCAGTTGGTGTGTGCTGCCTGGTTGAGGTCACCAGATTTTAGATAGAAACAAATGCCTTTGTAGTTTTATGATGATACTGAAACTTTATTTCTTCTCCATCTCTGTAGACCCCTCTGAAGGAACCCCCTTTCCAGGGAAAAATAGAACTGTAGTTTGTGAGGAGACAATTGCAGGCAAGCCTGCCGCGCAGATCTTTTGGACCCCAGATGAAGATTGTGTCACTAAGAGTGAGTCACACAGCAATGGCACTGTGACTGTCAGGAGCATGTGCCAGTGGGAGAAAAACAATGGCCACGATGTGTTCTGTTTTATTTCCCATTTGACTGACAACTGGATTCTCCCCATAGAACAGAATCGAGGTAAGTATCCTACCCCATTTTTAAAAAGAAGAAATAATATATATTTAACTTATTCTTCCATAAAAGAGAAATATTTGAATTTCTGTCTGTCTGTTTGTGACAAATGTGGCCAAAAGCCACTTAGGGGAGGAAAGAGGAAAGAACAATATCTTGAAGCAGAAACCATGGAAGAATGCAGTTTGTTAGCTCCTCAGACCCATGCCAAGCCATCTGTCCTCTATCTTTCTATGTATGTATGTATGTATGCATGTATGTATGTATGTATATATGTATGTATGTATCTAGCTTGCTATTATTGTTATTGCCTTCCCAAGGAATAGTCCCACCCACAGTGTACTGGCCTCTCAGGTTGCTCTAGGCTTTGTTGAGTTGACAGTGAAAACTAACTAGGACAACAGACACACTCCAGACACTTCTAATTGGTTTTCATTTATCATCTGCATTTCTTATCTATGTATGCATCTATCTATCTACATATAGCTATAAGTGTTTCATAATCCATATTGTCTTAGTCCAGGGTGTTTCCATAATCCATGTATCAGGTCCAGTGATTTGCTAGGATGGTTCACAGAACTGGGGAAGCCACCTTGCTTACATTTACTATATTAGCTTATTATGAAGACTGCAACACAGAGATAGAAAAATTGAAGAGACTCATAGGCCTCTCTGTGGAGGAAGGAGCACAAAGCTTCATGCCATGGCAAGGATTTCTGTGCTCTCAGTTCCTTGATGTTATTCCTATATAGAAGCTCCTCAAACTGTACTATTTAGAATTTATATCAATACATAGTCATGAAGGTTAATCATTGATCATTGTTGATTAACTCTATCTCAAGCCATTCTTCTTTTACAAGAGGTTTAATGGTGGTGATAATAGTAGTATCTGGCTCCAAGTCCTAACTCTAATTACAATTTAGTGTTTCTGGTGATAGCTTCAACCATGAAGCTCTCTAAGAGCTTCCTGACACCAGTCATTTTATTGGCATACTAAAGATATTTTTATTATGGTAGTGATTCTTTTAGGAGATATATTTTAGGAGATGGAAAATAAAAATCATATATGTATTTTTTATTTCTCTATTTTTTGAGATAACGCCTCTCTACATAGTCATGGCTGTCCTAGAATCTTTAAATAGGTTCTGATTATCATAGATCTGATCTCCATATTTCCCTTTATGTGTCACAAACAGGATTCAGGTTAATTCATTCTCAGTTGTTTTTTTCAAGTTGCTCCTTTCCCCCAAAAAAGTCCTCTTTCCCTAACCTCTTTCTTCCAGTAGGCCACCAAGGCATTATCCTAAACCCGCTTCTCCCTGACTCGCAGCTAGTGTTGAGTAACCATACTGATTTTTCAGATGTTTTAGAATATTTCATCCTCACTTAGCACCACTTGATGGCTTGTAAGTCATCTAAAACAACCCTGACAACAAAAACATCACTGGAAGTGTCATCAGACCCAATTTCAAGTTGTCCTATGAAGGCAAAGCAGCAAAACCATAAAAATACAGACATATTGATCAATGCAACAGAATCAAGGACCTGCATATAAGTCCATGCATCTGTGGCCACCTGATTTTTCACAAGATTCTAAAAGTATTCACTGAAGAAAAGATAGCATTGTGTATAGATGGTGTTTGGGAAATTGGATGAAGAATGAACATGTAGAAGAATACACCTTAATTCTTCTCTTTGCATAGACAAAAATTCCAAACAGATCAAAGATCTCGATGTTAGATCTGTAATACTTAAAACTTCCATAAGAAATAGCAGCAAGTATACTGAGCACATGGGCACAGATGAGGACTTTCTGAATAGGTCTCTGGTTGCTCAGGAAATAAGATAGAAACTCAGCAAGTGGAGCCATAGTGTGATTTATTTTGTGTGCCTGACCCTTTATAGGATCCCCAGTTGCTAGTCAACTGACCCTTTAGGAATGCTTAGCCCTTAGAAATGCTTGAGTCTATGACCTTTAGTGTTGCCTCTTGGACTTCAGAGAACAGCAGAGGATACAAAAGCCATCAGAGGCTGACAGAGGAGTAGTATTGGAATAGGGTGAGGGTAGGGTCCAGCTGGCAGAAGAGTAGGTTCAGAAAGCAGGTTTACAGAAGACAGTCGGTGAAGAAAAGAGAGTGAGCAGAGTTAACATAGAAGAGTTGAACCAACAAAAGCTGGCCTGAGCCATAGAAGATACTGTTAGGAGACAGGAAAACACCAACAAAGAAGAGTGGAGACTAAAAAGAAGTAGCTACATGGGACTTCATGAAATTAAAAGGTTTCTGTACTGCAAAGGATAACTGTTCAATAACTGAAGAGGCAGCCTACAGAGTGGAAAATTTTTTTTTTGTCATTCGATCTGTAGAGGATTAATATCTAGAATATGCAAGGCATCAAGAAACTGTAACCACTAGGAAAACAGAAAACTGAATTGAAAAAAAAATGAGCTATGGAACTGAATAGAAAGTTCTCAGAAGGAAGGCAATTGGTTAAAGACACATTTAAAAAACTATTCACCATCCTCAGCCATCAGAGTAATGCTTAGAAAGTTTCAGACTGCTTTGAAAGTTTTATCCTAATCCAATCAGAGTGGCTAATATTAAGATAATAAAAGCCAATGGATGTAGGGGGTGGGGAACCTTTACTCTTGGTAGGACTACAATTGGTGCAGGTACTGTGGAGATCAATGTGACTGTTCCTCAGAAAAACTAGAAATAGTGACCAAACTCTTCCCTCAGTTATATACAAAAGTACTCTGACTACAGCGATACTATGCTCATCTATATTTATAAGTACTCTAGACCTAATAGCTAGCACATGGACACAGCCTAGATGTCCATCTACTGATGAATGAATAGTGCCCGCGTGTGCACTAATGGCCTGGTTAATGTAGAGGCTGTTAATTGCTTGTGATTGGATTTAAGGCCACAGGAGACAATAAGTGCTTGGTATTTTAAGTGTGTGCAGGAGCCCTTGGATGGAGAGCTCACAGCCTATTATTCTGCAAAAAGGACACAGAATAAAGCTACTGTCTCAATTTGGATCACTCTACCTCAATTTGCAACTCTCATGTCTGTTCAGAGAAGTCTTTTTTTTTTTTCAGTGAAAAATGATTAAAGCAGAAACTCTCAACTGGTCAAGGAAGAAAACACAGAAAGATTGTAGAATTCAACAGTCCGGGAAGATCACAGAAAAACAGCTTTTGGACGTGACAGGGTCTGAGCTCATAAGATGATAGCAATGTAGTTGTCTGTACAGGACCCACACAAGACCACAGCAGTCAATATTTTAACACAGAATAGAAAAGGACTCAGGAGTCCCCACCCTGCTAACTGAGGAACTATGGAGAGTTAATGGTTTCTTGAGGAGAGAGAGTCAGTTATCTATAAGAGTCTTACTCCTGGTAGGCTCCAACCTAGGAATATATGGACAATATAACTGAAGCCAGTGGGCTATTTAAAAAAAAAGACACAAAGTTTGTGAAGTAACAAGGTGAGGAATGGATCTGATAGGAGTTAGAGGAATTAGACATTAATAGGATCACAATACTTTGTATGAAAAGCTCAATTTTTATAAACAAATACAATGTAATATTGTCTTTCAAAAGACTAAGAGTTTCATGAGATGTACTTCAGACAGAGGACTCAGAGGATCCAAGCTGGATCTGACCCGAAAAACCTCCTCCCTGAGGACTAACTTCCATAGTCACCACAACTGCTATGAGCTGCCTAAAGGGGTGGGGGCAACTGGTAGTACCACCTAGCTGTGAGGCTTATGAACCACAGCAATGACAAGAAAGGCTGGTCACTAAGGTGTGATGGTGGCAATGATATCTTGGTAGCAACCAATAGCTGGTAAATTATATTTAAGGCCAACTCAAGAGGAGGAAAATCATGGCTGGTACTAGAGACCTAGCTAACTACTCCAAGTTAGTGAGGCCACTGGTGTTAGAGAGAAAACTACCACTGCCCTTCACCTAACCAGCATAATGCCTAAGTTCTAAATACTCTTACGGCCACCAACAAGCATGGCTCTTCACCCTTACCAAAGAAGCTTCTATTGGTCATAGAAACCATCACGAAGAGCCACAACCGAGAACAGTGATTATAGGATGTTTAGCTCCCATGGATACATCTACAACACAATTTCTACATGTAATGAATGCTCAGGGAACATTGCCGAAGAGGAGGCAGAAATGTTATAAGAGCCAGAGAAGGAAGAAATCTGTGGGAAGATTGTGTCATCTAGAAATGTCAGGGAAACTTCACCCATGAAACCTCAACAATATGGCTGCTTAAACAAGTTCTGAACAATAAATATGCAAATATGGAAAAGGGAAATCTCCCTGGGCTTCGCCCTTAGACAAAGAACTACAGTTAACTAAAGGTTCTGAGAGTGGGAGAAGCAGTCATCCCTCAGGGTTGGCCCTTAATTGGTTATCCAATATCAAGGGGTTGTCCAGTATCAAGTCTGAAATCATGTACACACAAGCAAATCTGAATGAACACAGCAGATTATATTTATATATTATGCATAGATAACAAGTTAAAAAGAAGAGGCTGGGGGTTTGGAAAGGGGCATTAGGAGGCAGGGGCACCTTGGGGAGCTTGGACCAAGGAAAAGGAGTATATGGAAATCATGCAATTGGATTTTCATAACAAAATTTGCATGTGAAACTTTCCCTTCTATAACTGGGAAGTATTAATAATACTTAGTGTGCATTTCTCCACTTTAAAATACTTGCCAATGCCTATCAAGCACAAAAATTAGACTTGATTCTTAAACTTGATCCTGAAATAATGGTTTGAGCTGTATCTGAATTATAATTGATACAATGGACTTTCTGTAAACTTTTGGAACTATTTTTACATGATTTTAGCGATGTTTGCCTCTAATTTCTTGCTAAGAACAATTATCAAACTGACCAGACTTTTTACTCTTGCCTGTATTTTAAGGTACAACCAGCATCCTGCCTTCCTTGCTGAGCATCCTCTATGTGAAACTGGCTGTAACTCTTCTCATCGTAGGATTTGCTTTCTTCCAGTCGAGAAATTATTTCAGGTAGAAACCAAAAAATAAAATGTTAAGACTCATTAGAAAGAAAACATTGTCACAACTTGGCATTCACAGTGGACTGGGGAAGTGTGTTATGTTGTCCCATCATGGGTGTTCCCCCAGCCCTTCTACTTCAGGCCATTGTGAACAATGGAACCGACAGAGGTGCCCACCGCTATGGCACAAGCTTCTGTCTTACCCAGGAGAAACTTATCCTGATCCCATCTTTGAGGATTCAGTGGTAGAATTGAGGTTGCTGGAACTTTATTAGTGTTTGTTTCCCAGTTTCTTGATTTCTGTGGGCTTCTATTCATTCCTGCTTAATTGCACTTTATGTAATTTGTTTTGTTTTGTTTTTGTGTCTTTCTAGAACATGAATATCCAGATTTCTGGAAGCCCATTAGTCTGATGACACAATACAAGAAAACAGCCATTTGCAACCAACTTTCTCATTGAAATCCAGCTTACCTGTCCCTGCTGACTTCATGTTTGTTAGAATTCATTCTGCCGTTGTCAGTCTTGCAGTATGACCAAATAGGCAAAAGCTTGGTGCTTACCATCAGATATGCTATGAATGATTCATCTACTCTCTCCCTTCCCCACTTCTCAGGCCAAAGAAGAAAATGTCTTAAGAAAAGGTGAACAGAAGTGCTGGGTAATTTTACTCCACTCAAGTCCCCCAGGAATGGTTTCCATCCACTTCTTCCTAGGATGATTTTATATGATCCTGAGAGTTGCATTGCCAGGTACCATGGCAACAAGCAATACCTTCAAGTCGGTCACTAGCTGGCCTTTCCTTGCTTGCTTGCTACCAAGTAGCATGACAGTTGCCCTGTGTATTAATCATTCAATAGATGACTAAGATCCATTTTTAAAAATCATACCTCTGCACTTTAGAAGTTGAAGTTAAAAGTTGATCCCAGAGAAGGTACTGCCAGTACCATGGGGGTAATACTGAGACCTCCCCCCCTTACTGTGTAAAGTCGTGGTGTCTGAATTTTGCCTTATAGAGGGTGGGATGAATCACTGAGGGCGAGGGTAAGACACTGGTGAACTGTAACAACTGTAAACCACGACCTTGTCTTCACTGGGTACACATAGTATTCCAATCATAAGAGTATGTTTTCAGTTACAAAGAATTATATCTTAGCTAAAGTGGCAAGTGATTGGGTGATTTTTATTTTTGGTAAACATCCAGGGTGAAAATGAGTGCCTGCTACTAGAGGATACCTGGATGGTAGCCTCAGATGGTAATTAAAATTCAGCCCATATCATACTCTATTGTAATGGATGGTGCCAGGGAAGTTGATAAAAGTGTGTGGCTCTAAGCTTCTTTTATATATTATGGCTCTGATCTCAGAGCAGTTTCTACTCAGCAGGTGACTAGGGAGAGTAGAGGACTGTATGTGGGGTGCATATGGATCAGGTCTGGAGTAGTAAACATATCTGCTCTGATTCAACTACTAAAACTTAGTCATATAACCACACTATCTGGTAGGAAACCTAGACAATGTGGGCTGGTTGACTTGAAGAAAAAGAATGAGGGTTGGTGAATACTTAGCAAATCTCTGCACATGATAAGGAGCATTATAGTATTAATACCAAGATCATTGCCTTTTTTAATAGCAGGAAATTACGATATGCCAAGAAGTAAATTATTTAGTAATTGTCACTCAAACACAGATAAGGTATGATCTCTTTTGCTTCATCTTTCATTATACTATTTGATGTTTAAGTACTGATATAAAAAGGGAAGAGATCTAGTAATATAATTCTGTATTAGGCTTAAGATTGCAAGTTGTTGATTCATTGTCTATCTTCCCTGTTTTTCTTGTGGAAGACAATTCTCTTCATCCCAACTTTCTAGTCACCTTTTAAAAAAATAGGCCTCAAAGTTCATTCTATAAAGTGTCTATGGACCCTGTGTATCTACTTCAAATTGTTATTTGGCCAATAAAAAAGATACACATAAAGGGCACTGGGCCAATTTTGCATGTCTGTCTCAAGAGGTCCTCAGTGTTTCTACTTTTCCTCTTATGGAAATTTGAAAGGCTGAGCCTGCTGGAGATCATTATAGAATGTAGATGATTTATGTCAGTCCAGATTTTCATCTCTCTGTTGAGGCCAGCTGAACTATCCAAGTGTCAGTTTTCTCTTAGACACTTGAGCAAGCACAAAGATGATCAGACATGAGCCTGTGCTGATCTTAGACAAATGAACAGTCATTGCCATGCATTTCCTCTGGTTGGTTATCATGTAGCACATTTGTGACGTTAAGTAACTCCTACATTGGTCAATAACATATCTCCAATTTTGTAAAGATAGATGTAGATAGTAGCCTACATCTATTCAGTTTACCTTGCATCTTCCAACCCTGATCATTTGCCCTGGCAAATGAGATGTGTGATATTTTTAGGACAACCCTCTAATGAAAAGGAAGGATTTTCTTTTGCTTTCTAAGCTATCTGTGGGATTGCAGTACTGATGTGTGCCTGGAGTTCCCAGAGCTAACCTGAGCCATGATTGACACTGAAGATGGCAGTTCCTAAATGAAGTAGAAAAGAGGAACAGTGGAAGAATTTGGGTCTGATGACCATAGAGTTGCCCCACCAGTTGTAAACCATCTATTATTATTATCTATAGTCTTGATGTGATAGACAATAAAATATGTTTTTCACACCACTGCTTCTTTGAGTTTTACTTTGTACATAGCTTGGTTTAATTCTAGTTGAAACCAATACTTACCTGGTCAATTGGAAAGTTTACGATCATAAAACTTGATTGTGTCCTACTCACGATCATGGTATCAATTATTCCTGTTTTTCCCTTAAAAGTAATGAAAGAGATAGGAATAATGGATTAGACAGTGATCTCCAGGTCAATATTAGGACAATTGTTGCTTATGTAGACATAAGGAGGGCTTATGATGGGAAAGCATTGAAATATGAGTATATGAAAAGATGATCCTGTAGTTTAATGATCTGCAGTCATGTCTGTGCTGCAGGACTGGGGAGAATAAACATAACCATGGGCTTCCAGAAGGATGTGAGTAGGAGGAACAAAGGAATTGAAACCGGCGAGACTCCTTCACTTGTCAGAATGACGAATGTCACTTCTCTACTCATCTCCCACTGCCGTGGTTTTCGATGTGGTGTTAGAACAAAAGAGCAAACCACTATGCAGCTGCCTTGTCCAAGCCTCCATCTTCCCATCTCTACAAAGATGTGAAAAACAGTTCCCTTTTTGAACACACATGTACATGTCTGCACATATATCTGTATATGTATACTCATTCATGCATGTTTCTATATTGTGATGCCTCCATGCCAGGACATGTTTATATCTTTCCACAATACCAGATTTTATTAAATAACATGCCAGGTAGTATCAATTCCCTTGATAACTGACTAAGGCAGCCCAATTTATTTTGTTCCAATCTTAACTACTAATATTGACTCTCAGACCATACTTTACATATCATACAGAAAATATATCTATTTTCTATATGTTAATGCATCTATATGTATGTATCTGTCTTTATCATCCAGCTACTTATCATCTATTATTTACCTATGTAGGTTACAGGATGTGTTTAAAAGGAATAAAAATCTTCAGCAGACTTTAAGAAGTTGCAAAAAGTCTAGCTGACAAGCACAAATGAAAACAGATAGGGATGTCAGAAGATTCTTCAGGGAGAGGAAGGGTCCAGTAACTAAGCATTGAAAGCCTGTTGAAGAAGCTGCTGTGGCTGCTGTAGGATCAAATAGTCAGGACAGACTTCAGCTGCCTGAGTGGAGCTATCTAAGCAAGGTGCAGACCACGGAGGTAGTAGAGACCAGAAGTCAAGAGAGATGAATGGTCTTCCCAAGACCCAGGGCCTCTCCTCCCAGTGATGGCCGACTAGGTCATCCTCTGCTACATATGCAACTAGAGACACAGCTCTGGGGGGTGGGGTATTGGTTAGTTCATATTGTTCCTCTTAGAGGGTTGCAGACCCCTTTAGCTCCTTGGGTACTTTCTTATGCCCCAGTACAGGGGAATGCCAGGGCCAGGAAGTAGGAGTGGGTAGGTTGGGGAGCAGGGGGGGGGAGGTATAGGGGACTTTGGGGATAGCATTTGAAATGTAAATGAAGAAAATATCTAATAAAAATAAAAATTAAAAAAAAAACCTAGGAAGTTTTTCTCCCCCAGCCAGAGGAGGGGGGGGAGATAAATGGATGAACTGATGGCAATTAGAATGGACCACATCAGCACTGAGAAGCAAGCCAACCTGACACCCCTGGCACAGTCAGAAATTGTCTGCTTGTTGGTCCCTTGACTCACACCCAGGGTGGTCAGATGACAGGTAGGTGAGGCTGTTGCCATCACAGTGTTAGGTGTCCTCCTTCTTATGTGGTCCAAGTGAGGATGTCTTAACTTTTCCTCAGTCTGGTCAATTCAACAAATCCTTGGGCCTGGCATTCCTGATGTGACTTTAATATACTTATATAGTCTCACTTGGCTTTGATAAATGCATGGGGTGGCTCTGCTCTCTCCTTTGGGAATAAGTAGGGTAGTCTGATCACAACATGACAACTACACCCAAAAATCAATATGATCTCCAATGAGGGATATTGGGAGCAAGACACAGTTGAGAACCACTAGATGGTGCTTTTACTTAATCCTTTTGAACAGCTTGAAGCAAATTAAAATCAGCATAGCCTCGGGCAGAGTAATCCTGATTTTCTTTAATTTTTTCCCCCATACAACAAGCCTATATCTTGTTAACTCTAGCTTTTCTTGGGAGGTGTTTGGAATAGTTACAAAAAGAGGTGGAGCCAAACTTCTGCTTTGAGGAGAAAAACATCTTTTCAGTTCCTAAATGGGCACTGCTATTTCCACTTAACTTTAGTAGAAACATCTTGCTCACCAAAGCTTCGAGGGGACCCTCACATGTGAGGGAAGGAAGGTCACTGCACTGTCTTCATGGTGGAGCCAAGATTAGTACTCATTTCTTCAGCTAGAGAAAATTCCCTGTCAGGGTCAGTGGCTTCAGATAAAATTAGCTTTTCTTTTCTCCACTTCCTAGGCCCTCCCACATCATATCTATAGGCACACATGGTATTCTAATGCTGGCAGGAAGCTACAGATAAATTAGGTCAACTTCCCCTTTTTCTAAAAGAGGAAACCAAGACTCTCAGATTCGGTGGTCATGGGGTGTCGCTAAGAAGTCAGAGGCCCTGGTTTACTTCTCCCCAAGAGAAGGGAGCTACTTTCTAAGGCCAAGCCAGACAAGAGGAAGAGTTTGGTCAGCTCTATTTTAGATCACATCTTACTCGTGCATCCCCAAAGCCCCCACTTCCCTCGCCTCTCTTGCCTCTCTGGCCAAGCTCAAGTGATAGCTCTTTATCTAATTCATGGAAAAGAAGATGGTAAGATACTGATACTGATTAGACCTGTGTAGAGCTGGGCAGAGCTGGGCAGAGCTGGGCAGAGCTGGGCTTAGGTTCTATCCTTTACCAGGCATGAGTCCTTATGAGAGAGAAGTCCGAAGAGACCTGTGTGAATCCTTGATGATGAAGGGGAAGACATTAAAACTGAGTTAAAAGATGCATAAAAATCAGACAGTGGGCAAGGTCGAGGAAGAAAGGAATAGCAAGAAGCGGGGATGAGCTGCGAGGGTCAGGGTAGGGTCTCCATCAGGGTGATGGGAGCTCACATACATATTTACTCACATACATTTTTTCTTCTATTGGCTATTTTCTTTATTTACATTTCAAATGCTATCCCCTTTCCAGGTCTCACCTTAGGAAATCCCCCATCCCACCCTCGCCCCCGTTCCTCTGCCTCTATGAGGGTACTTCCCCACCCACACTCCCACCTTCCCGCCTTGGCATTCCACTGGGGCATCCAAGCCCCTCAGACCCAAGCCACTCCTCCCTCCCACTAATGTTCAACAAGGCCATCCTCTGCCACCTATGAAGCCTGAGCCATGGGTCCCTCCTCCCATGGGGCTTCAAGCCCCCTCAGCTCCTTCAGTCCCTTTCCCAACTCCTCCACCAGGGACCCGGTGCTCAGTTCAATGGTTGGCTTTGAGCATCTGCCTCTGATTTTGTCAGGTTCTGGAAGAGCCTCTCAGGAGACAGCCATATCAGGCTCCTGTCAGCAAGCACTTCCCAGCATCTGCAATAGTGTCTAGGTTTGCAACTGCATATGGGATGGATCCCCAGATGGAGCAGTCCCTGAATAGCCTTTCCTTTAGTCTCTGCTCCACACTTTATCTCCATATTTCCTCCTGTAATTATTTTGTTCCCCCTTCTAAGAAGCACTGAAGCATCCATCCACACTTTGGTCTTCCTCCCTCTTGAGCTTCATATGGTCTGTGAATTGAATCTTAGGTATTCTGAACTTTTGGGCTAATATCCACTTCTCAGTGAGTCTCTACCATGAGTGTTCTTTTGTGACTGGGTTACCTCACTCAGGATGATATTTTCAAGTTCTATCCATTTGCCTGAAACTTTCATGAAGTCATTGTTTATAATAGCTGAGTAGTTCTCCATTGTGTAAATGTGTAGCAGAAGACACTTATTAAGAATACCAACAAGATTTGGCAGATTCAGCTAATCTTAATTAATTTATAAAGTTCTCTGAACAGAATGTCCAAACCTCTTACTGATTCATCCAACGGTGATTTGCAGATCAAATGGGGAACCAACAACACTGGCTCCTACATAGTGAAGAACCAAAACAGGATTGTGAGATGGAATGGGTCTGATGGTTGAGGTTGATAGAGAGGGAGGGACTTTCTCTCTCAGCTGAGGACTTCAGTATCGATCAAGTACTCCCATCATGAAATAGGAATACAATTCTTACTATTAGGCCTGCTGAAGAGAAGGTTTTGAAGACAATCTTTATCTGGTTATTAATAATCCCTCCAAAGGATGCTACAGAAAAACAGAATTTTTCAGCCCAGTCTATCAGCTTCTAAAGGGTTCTCATGTCTCCACAAGCGCACAGGGAAACATTTCAGTGCCTTCTTCCTCATCTCATGTCTCCTCCCCCCTCCTCCTCTTCCTCCTGTTTAAGACTCAGAGCTCAATCATAGATAAACACAGACAGAATCCCTCCTCCTCTTCTTCTGCCTCCTCTCCCTCCTTCTCCTCTTCCTCCAGTGTAAGACTCAGAGTTCACATACAGATAAACACAGACAGGATCTCCCATCCTCATCCTCCCCCTCTTTCTCCTCCTCCTCTTCCTCTTCCTATGTAAGACTCAGAGAGCCCACACACAGATAAACACAGACAGGATCTCCCATCCTCATCCTCCCCCTCTTTCTCCTCCTCCTCTTCCTCTTCCTATGTAAGACTCAGAGAGCCCACACACAGATAAACACAGACAGGATCTCATTCTTAGTATATCTTTCCACACCAAAGCTCCAGAGATTTAGTCATCATGAAAGAGAGAAGAAGCAAGCATTCAGCATGGCAGAGGGAAGCTCCGGGGAGAATGGAGAGTATCTACAACTCTCATCAGATGAAGAGAGCAAGCATTCACAGGCTCATACACACACAGTAAACAGAACAAATACATCAAAACAGAATGAATTGTGAAGTCAACTAAATAGTAGGGCTTCTAGGGAAAGATAAAACAAATCACATTTCAAATTTCGGGAATGATTTGCCTCTCAGTAAGAACAAGATCCTGAACGGGAGCCAAAGACTGGTCCTATAATGTTGCCTATGCCATTGTGTTAACATGATGTAAAAGCTTGAGTACATCACACTTTTTAGTTTCTCTTCTGAAAACAGAGTGCCAGAAGGCTCCTGAGGAGAGTGGTCTGTGGTTAAGATGAGATTTACCACCATTCGGAAAGACATCTTGTCTACCGCGCAGCATCCTGAGGTTCCGAGAAGCAGCCACAGGACCTACTAGGAAGACAAATCTGATGTGGTTGTCAATCCTTTCAATGGACTTGAGGACTTCTATAAACCCGAGTGAGGTTGTGCTGGACCCAGAAGCCAGACTAGGTCATATATTTCAATTTTTGCTGCAATACCTCATGGTTTATTTACAAATCCTAAATTCTTTCACTTCCAGTTTTAAAACTTTTGGCTCGAGCATTTTATCCACAGCATAACACCTTTAAAGCCACTCTCCCACAGACCCACTGGTTCCATGGAATGGAAAATTGCAACATGGTTTGCAAAACAGTGCAAACCAAGCACCATTCCAAGATACCAGCTCCAGAAAGCTACAGGAACTGTCTTGGGACTAGAAAGAATGATTAAACAGTTCCCAGTCCAGCAAAGAAGCATCTGTCTTTTGTCATTTTCTCCATGCAACATAAAATGTGCAGAGGAAGGCAGTCATGCCAACAGGGGTGAGGAAGGTCAGTTGTTGGTAACATTTTCCGCTGTTCTCTTACAACTGAAACCTCAAATCCCGTTACAGTCCAACTGCCTGTCAGCTATGATCCTGACTGATGCAGGCCAAGGTGGCCCATCCCTTTCCCATCAATTAAATAAAAAAAAAAGAAAAAGGTGTAAAGGCACACTTTTACAATTCAGGGACTATAAATGCCCAACACATGTGAAATAATATTCAGTCTATACGTTAATAGTCAAGGTAGTCACAAATTTAAAGATATAATTTTTATAATTCAAATTATACTATTAATAATTTTGGTGGAATCTAGAGTTGAGAGGAGGAAAAGGACACGCAGCATCTGAGGAAAATACAGGCTAAGAGAGCAGAGAGCAGGCTGAGCCATCAGCCCCACCTTCAGCATGTACCGAATGCCGCCATTCACATGCACTAGAGGCAGATGTTACAGCTTTATTTATAGCAGCAAAAGGGGAAGCAGCTAGGGTTTGATCTCAGTATCTCCCACATCATTTTTAAAGAAGGATATGTTATGAAGTAACCATAAAATTATTTTTATTGCTACTTTGTAACTGTAATTTTGCTACTGTTATGAGCTGTAATATAAACATGTGTGATTTAGGTGATCCCTGTGGAAGGGCCCTTCAACCTCCACATTGGTAGCCAATGGGATAGGGGCTACCATGGGAAGACTTCAAATATAGCTGATGTTGCTGACCAATATGACCTGCAAGAAGCTATTTTCTTAACTTCACTTTTTTTCTCCACATAGGTCATTCTCTGGCCCGCCTGCAGATCTGTTTAGCAGCCTAACAATATCAGAACCTATGAAAGTTTGTAATTAAGATCTAATTAAAGGCATATGAGAAGAAAAATGAAGCACCCAAGGTCTGCCCTGGATATGTCTCCTTAATTATTTTGGAAAACAACATAAAGTCTGATATTTATGACTAGCTCATAAACTTTTGTATCTAGTTTCGACTCCAAGCATATTGCAGTGTGGGTCCCAGAACTAATTCTTTGTCCTTCTTTAGCTGGGAAGGCTTTAAAATTAGTGTTCCTTTTCTTTTCTAGATGCTTCTGTTTCTTGAAGTTTGGGAAAGGTTTTAAAATCGTTTTTAGCCCGATAATAAACATTTAAGCATAAACCTACAGAAAGCGGAGTTTGTAGACTGAGGTCCGTTTAGTTTGCATCACTCACAGTGGAGAACCCCAAGCTGCTGATTCCCACTGGTGTCCCTGCCTATAATGAGTTAGAGTCTGTGCCCTTCAATCTTAATCTTTTCATTTCAAAACTCATCTTTTTCTTCCCCATTAAGTTGCAGCTTAGAAGACAGATCCGGTCAGCCGGAATGAGACATTTCCTGTTAACATCAGATATTTTGATATCTCTGGCTCTTCTCATGTGACTTTTGTTCCGCCTCTTATGATACAGTATTGCGTATAGTGATATATGCAGTATGCAACAAGAATCTTTTCGGGAGGAATATTGGATACTTCACAGGATGTCAGTCACAGGAAATGAAGAGGAAAAAGTAATCTACTGAGGAAAGGCACTAACGCCACAACTCCCTGGCCACAGGTAAAGCCATAGATTACAATGATGCCACAGTACCTGCCATTGGGTACTGGACAGCTCCCCTCATCTTATCATCTGTATCCTTGGTTCTTGATTCAGGGTCCTAGATGGGCAAGTGCCTGGAGTACAAACTCCAGCTCTCAGAGAAATGTGCAAAATAAATAATTGTCTTTCCTGTCCTGGATCCAACTCTTAACCAAACCAAGCAGCTTTCCCTCCTCATAACAGAAGGAACATTCAAAGGCCAATTATGCTTGTCACAGTGATTAAAGGACAGTGTTTTGAACCCACGATTCTGAGAGACTTGTAAACAACAGTTCTCTAAATACTGATTTTAATGTTCTTACCCGAGCATATTAGTTTTCTATTGTTGAATAACCAAGTAGTCCTAAATTTAGTAATTCAAGATAAAAAAAGATTTATTATTTCTCATGGGTTCAGGAATTCAGGATCTTCTCATCTGATAAATCTGAGCTCTGTTAAGACATCAGCTGTAGTTATATGAAGGCATAAACTGGGCTTCAGGACCAGTTCTGAAGATGGCTCACCCACCTGCTGTGCAGTAGTGACCTGTGCTCCCTCCCACATGTTGGTCATCCCAAGCCCAAGTGCTTTCAGACTTGGAAGCATTTAGTGAACCAGCAGTGAGCAGAGTAGCTGCTGAAATGTCTTCAGCAACAGTTCAGCAGTGTTCTGTGGGTTGTTCTGCTGGTTATACAGCTCAGTACTGGTCATTACTGGATGGGACTGTGCTGGGACATTGACCCTGGGATCTAAGCTGGATAGAAACATGGATTTGATTTCATAATCATAGTGGGAAGTCAGATTGTTCCACCAACCATATGTTTCTGAGATCTATAGACTAGACTCACTTGTGATGAGGTAAAGCTTTGAAACCAATAAGGCTTCTTGAATAAGTTAAGTTTGAAGGATTAAACAAAGCCTAGAAATTTAAATTATATCAAGTAGATTAAGGAGTCATTTTCAACTGAAGTCAACTTGGAATCTCTTCACTAAAAGATCCCTTTTATGACTCTGCCAGAGTTGTCAGAATGAAATGAAAAATTAAGGATATTTGCAGGATTATTGGGCAGATCAGTAAGCCTAAAAAAAAAAAACTAGATTCATCTTACTTAGAATTAAAAAGAGTCATGCAGTTTGAGGCACAGATCCTAAATGACAAAGACCATTATTTTTCATGTTCTTTACTCTTGTCTATATGTAACTCCACTCAGTTTGACTGAGTCACTTTGAATTCTATTGCTGTCATAAAATCAGTGGAGAATGAAGATAATTTGTGTGAATTTTCCTATGTAGTACATT
>NC_034601.1:39625644-39638742 GCF_900095145.1 Mus pahari
GAGAGAGAGAGAGAGAGAGAGAGAGAGAGAGAGAGAGAGAGAGAGAGAGAGAGAGATGGGACATTCAACCTATAAACCTGACGACAACACAGTCTACAGTACACATCTGTTTGGTTTTAAGTAAGCAGTGTTGCATCTGATATGGGAAGAAACAAAGAATGAAGGAAAGAAAGAAAATGCTTCCCAGTCCTCAGCTTCACATGGGCGTAGACAATGAGAACTAAGTTGCAATGGCAGGCAGACTTGTTTTCTAGTCCAACAAGGGAAGGGGAATTTATTGAGGTCAAGGGTATGCCAAAAATTTCAGCACTTCAAATCAACTACCAAACTAGGAGTGTCCCCAATGCTAAAACAGGGTATACTAGAATGCCCTGTGAAATTTCATGGTGGTTATAGAGTACAAGGAGACCTTGAATGAACTGAAGGATGACTTATGTGGAACTTGCATCAGCCACATACTACAAGATATTCTTGCTAGCTTGTGGAGTTTATTGTTAAGTATTTAGACAAGTCTGGTTTTGCCTTATTACTAAATCATTGCTATCTGGCAGTAGGACACAGTGGCAATCATCTTGATAGCTGAGTTCTCTATCCATCTATCACAATAAAAGAGGCAGATAATCAACACATCATGTGAGACCTGCACCTTTCATAATGGGAACTTTTAGAAAATTTCTGATATGGTATAGAGTTCACATAACCACATGGTAAATGTAATAATGGGCAAGTCTGAGCTTCATCCAGACACAGAACTTGTTAGCCCAACTTTGAAGGCAGTATTCTCAGCACAGAGAGAACCAGTCCCATTAGACATTAGAGCCAAATAAAGCCTTCCAAAGTATGAAATATACCAGAACTATATGATCTACAACCTTAAGGATTAGTTAGGAAAAGGAGACAGAAATCACTATTCATCGACACACCCATTTAATTTACCTTAATCAAGTCATTACTCTGATGAAGCTAGATGTTTTCCTCTCTTTCACAATCAAGAACATTGAATTTCCAATAGAAGTGGTAGAGTACAGGCTGTAGAACAGAGTTCCTCCACAATACTCTTCCTTTCTAGGTTTTCTTTTTCAAAAGAATATGGAAGAAGATGTGAAGGAAACAAAATTGTTCTGGAATCAGAAATCTCCAGTAGGAACGGGAAATTGACTTCCCAATCAGTAAAGAAAGAAATAAGATTCATAAATCATAAGACCCTACTTCTGAAGACACAGCACACCATGGATGCACCATACAGAGAAAGCTGTCTGGGACTAAGTTAGAATCTTCCTCAATAGTTGCTAGTTTTCATGTTCCTAGGATGTCTGATATAGGATAATGGGGGAGAATTGCAGTCTTGTAGAAAACAAAGGAACATTTTTATGAATCACTGTATATAATTGATAGGTTATGTAGCTACTCTAATGTATTATAGAGGGGTCCAAAGGAAGTTGATAATGATTGCTCTTCACTTTGAGACTGACTGAAGGAAGAAAGGATGCTCCTCTTTAAACTCTGCTTTATTCCTATGACCTCCTTTGAACCTCTAATTCTTCAAAATGGCCGTCTCCCGACATGAAAGAAGCACTGAGGGATAGCATCACATGCTCCTAGAGGGAAAAAACTTGGCCCTCTTCTTTAGTATGTCTTGTGACAGCCTGGCATACAGGATGAACAACAACTACTTTTTAAATAAACATGTCGAACAGGCATCTAAAGGCTCTGCTAAAAATAAAAATTGGCCTTGTCTCTGGGGGTCTACCTCTGTGGTCTCGTTGTGAGCATATGTTTCATATCTTAAGCTGTTTGAGACATGTGGTCTGGTTTAATAATTTCAACAAACTGAAATGGAAAAAATGCAACCAAAAACCTTAAAGAATTTGTCTAAGAAGGGCAGTTGAACACATGCAGGCTGTGAGGCGACCAAACTGTAGACTTAAAAATAACTAGGATTTATTCAGTGAGGGTATATAGCCCATGACTACACAGTAGACTCTTCTTGATATGTATCTTACCCAGAGAGGAACCAAGACCATCTTGCCGAGTATTGTTGTAACATTTAGGTTTTCCCCCATCCTTTTTAGCACAAAATGTTGAAGACATCAAAGCTAAAGTTTACTGCCATCTCTGTCTTCTGGGGAGTAGACACAACTCCTGATTGTTAAAGTTTAGGATGCAGGTAGACCATTTGATTCTTTGTACTGGCTAAGAAAGGTATTGGCAAACAAGCCAAGATGACTCTTCAAATTCAGAGTTCAAGTGTTGTTGAGTTCTGAGTGCAGAAAAGTGCAGAGTTAAAAAAAAAAGCCAATCAAAACCCTTCTAGTGCTGAGTAGGGGTTTTGATAGTCACAGCAGCTCAATACAAGCATGTTCATTTATCTGTACTTAGCATTGCAATACCATCTGTGTTACTTAACATTCCGTAGCAGTGATAAAATCCCTAAGAAAATCAATTTAATGTTTTGTTTTCGCTCCTGGTATCAGAGGGTTTCACAGTTACTGACCCTATTGATCTGGGCTTATGACAGTATGGTTTGTCACAGTAGTAGGACCATGTCGTGAAGGAAGACTGTGCACTTATGTCAGCTAGGAAGGGGGCAGGTACAAATGAACACAGGAATCCCTAACCCCTTTTCAAGTTCCTATCCTGAATCTACTATGTTTAAAGTAACTTTAAAGGTTACATCACCCCCTCCCCCCAATAGTATCACAGGCTGGGAATTAAGCCCTTAGCCTATGGACCTTTGAAGGCACATGTACAGCCAAACCATATAGGACTCTCCATGAAATACAAGCCTACCAAGAAGGTGAACAGAAAGTATTCAGAGTACATTATTGACCTCAGGATGTTTTCATTGTTTTTATTTTTCTCATAGCATATGAAGAAGAACCTTTAGTTTTATATGTCATCTTAAATTACTTTATGAATAAAAATGAAGTTCTGACAATGGTTTGACTTAAGCCTTTTGTTCTTTTCCTTTTAGTAGATTATCAGGGGAAACTGCTAGAATTTGTTTACAAAATACTGCCACCACAGAAACCACACAGCCTAATGGGAGGCACCTCAGCTGAACCCCAAGTTTCTCCAGCCCGATGCTCTGTCTTAGTCTGCCGAGCTGTGAAGTACAGAGGTTAAATGAGCTCATCCTTACCTAAGTCCCTCCTACTCTGAGGGCCTAGGCTGTCATGCAAACTGAGTAAGATTACAAATATTCACATGGAAGGAAAATCTGAACACAAAGGTAATGGTATTTAGATTTGATTCTTATAGCTGGGGATGGTGGTATATTCCTATTATCCCTGTACAGGGGAGGGGTATAATGAATTTGAGGCTAGCCTGGACTACACAGGGAGACCCTATATCAAAAAATAAATAAAACAACAACATGAACCCCGACTCCAGCATTGTGGGGCTTCATTTCTTCAACTCTATAGAGTGTCCATCACTTAATTACAACAGTGATATGAGATTAGATATTTCTTGGCAATTTTTTGATAAGTTGCTGCAAAATACTTACATTATTATTAGTTGGTTAAATAAAACTAAAAGTGGAAAAAGGCTCCTTTCCTAAGATTTTAATATAATTAAAAGCTTTAGTGAAACAAATAATAGCTTCTATGTAAGAACATGAAAAATAACTTAAAACAATAAAGTTGAAAGAGGACTTACTACATGTTAATGGGATCTTATGGAAGTAAAAGTGCAAATATGATTTTTTACTTTCATTTTGTTTATCTGAAGGATTAAATCGATGCATTTTTTTTTATATTGAATCATCCCTTCATCTCTTGGAAGAAGTCTATTTAATCATGGTGTATGATGTTTTTGATTCTTGGAATTGGTATGCAAGCATTTTATTGAAGATTTGTGCATCAATGTTCATGAAGAAAATTGGTCTGAAATTCTTTTTCTTTGTTGAGTCTTTGTGTGGTTTATGTATCAGAGTGACTTTAGACTCATAAAATGAATTGGGCAGTTTTCCTTCTGTTTCTAATTTGTGGAATAGTTTGATGAGTATTGGTATTAGCTCTTCTTTAAAATCTGGTAGAACTGTACACTAAAACCATCTGGCCCTTGGGGTTTTTTTTTTTTTTTTTTGGTTGGGTGATGTTGTGGGAAATATAAACAAACAAACAAACAAACAACCTGGCACATTCTGTGCTGGAGTCTGCAACTCTCTGCCCTGGCTGGCTGGTCTGCCTGTTCTTATCTTGTGGAGATTCTATGGCCAGGAGCTCCAAAACCATCTCCACCCAGTTTGCTAAGTTCCCATGGGCAGGTTGCTACCAAGCCAATACCATGTTTCAAATACCCCATGGCTTTGTGGTACACATCCAGCAAAAACCCATGCTTTGCTGCCAGAAGGAAGATACAACACAAACTTAATTCTGAAACAACAGTAACTCAATTGCTGGGTGCAACAACTAAAATCCTAATCTAATAGCCTTATTAACTCTAAATCCTCCAGTGGCAATTCCTGACAGATCCACCATTGAAATTGGGAGACACTTGAAATTACATCTTGTCCTCTCCTTATCCCAGTCTAAAAGGACCTAACTCTCTCCTGCTTCCTCTCTTCCTCCTCCAACCTGGAAGTCCCTCCTACTCGCCCAGTGATTGGCTCCTTTATTCATTAGGGAACTGTTTCACAAGAACAGCACCAGGCCCATCCACAACAGGGCGACTTTTGATGGCTACTTATATTTCTTCAGGAATTATAGGATTATTTAAATCGTCTACCTTATCTTGATTTAGCTTTGGTAAGTGGCGTCTATTAAGAAAATCATTCGTTTCATTTAGATTTTCCAGTTTTGTGAAGTACAGGCTTTTGAAATAAGACCTAATGACTCTTTAGATTTCTTCTTTGTCTGTAATTATTTCTCCCTTTTCATTTCTTATTTTGTTTATTTGGATATTGTCCCTCTGTCTTTTGGTTTGTTTGGCTAAGGGTTTATCTAGCTTGTTAGTTTTTTTCAAAGAAACAGCTCTTGGTTTTGTTGATTCTTTGTATTGTCTCATTGTTGTTTGTTTGTTTCTAATTGATTAATTTCAGCCCTGGGTTTGATTATTTCCTGTTGTCTACTCTCCCTTGGGTGTGTTTGCTTCTTTTCGTTCTAGGCTTTCAGCTGTGCAATTAAGTTGCTAGTATGAGATCTCTTCTTTAGCAAGGCATTTAGTGCTATGAACTTTTCTCTTAACACTGCTTTCTTTGTATCCCATAAGTTTGAGTGTATTGTGCCTTCATTTTCACTGAATTCTAGAAAGTCTTTAATTTCTTTCTTTCTTTTTCCCTGATACATTTGTCATTGAGTAAAGAGTTATTCAGTTTCCAAATGTTTGTAGTCTTTCTATTGTTTCTGTTTTTGTTGTTGAAGTCCAGCTTTAATCCATGGCAGTCTGATAAAATACAAGGGGATATTTTGATTTTCTTATATCTGTTGAGTTTTGCTTTGGGATCAATATGTGGTCAATTTTGAAGAAGGTTCTATGAGGTAATGAGAAAAAGATATATTCTTTCGTATTTGAGTGAAGTGTTCTGTGGATATCTGTTAGGTTCATTTAATTCAAAACGTCTGTTAGTTTCATTATTTCTCTATTCAGTTTCTGTCCATTGAGGAGAGAGGGGTTCCATGTATGGTTTAAACTTCGGTCATGTTTCTTTAATGAATGTGAGTACCTTTGCATTTGGGTCATAGATACTCAGAATTGAAAAGTCATCTTGGTGTATTTTTTTCCTTTGATGAGTATGAAATGTCCTTCTCCAGCCCTTTTCATTAATTGTTATTGGAAGTTTTTTTGTATTAGATCTTAGAATGGCTACTCCAGCAGGAGTGGGGAGATACTAATAGAAGGAATTTAGGTCATTGGTGTGTGCTCTGGAAGTGGATATTGGGACCCTAGCCTTCCCTCCACTCTTTGTTCCCCGGTATCAATGAAATAAATACCTATCTGCATCTTACAGTCCTGCACCTTGATATACTGTGTATTACAGGCCAACACAAACAGAAACCTCTACAACCATGGGCTCTTTCATATGACTTTCTTGGGTATTTTCTCTTGGCAATAGAAAATTGATTAATGAAGACCTGATTTATAAAGGAACAGTACGTTCATACTAAGGGGCAGGAAACAACAGTTAAAAATGAAAGGTAGATATCTGTAAAGTGATGCATAACTATCTCTAAAAATATGACCAAGGGAAAAAAACTAGTTATAAAATCACTTAAGCAATTTTTAACGAATACCCATTAAAATGAACATCTCTCATATTATGCATATTGGAAAAAAACATTTCAAAAAGTCCACAGTTAACTCATATCAGTAGTTAACCTTTGAGAAAGTAAAGGCAATGAAGAAGACTTAAGTTTTACCTGTTGTATTAAAATTTTTAGTAAGAATGAATCCACAGGGCCCATGAGATGGCTCTGTGGTTAAAGCACTTGCCATGCATGGCCGGTGACCCAAGTTTGAGATCCATGACCTATGTAAAAAGTTGTGTGGTTGTGTGCACCTGTAATCCCAGCATACCTAGCAAGGAAAAAAAAGACTGGAAAGTTGCACAGAGGTTCATGTGTGACCTAGCCTGGAATATGCATCATGGTAGAAGAGAGAGACTCTGCCTCAGGTAGAGGAGACAACTGGTTGCTGAATGTTGTCTGACCTCTACACAGCCATTATGAAGCGGAGGCTTTCAGTCTCTCACAGACACACACTCTCTGCCTCTCTCTCTCTCTCTCTCTCTCTCTCTCTCTCTCTCTCTCTCTGTGTGTGTGTGTGTGTGTGTGTGTGTGTGTGTATGTGTTGTGTATGTCTTTCTCACACACATATGCATATACATACACAAAGAGTAAAAATTTGAAAAGAATGTATGATGGTTTTACTTAGACATTAAAGAGGATTGCTTTATTTTTTTTTTTAAATAATTGAAGATCATAAGGCCAATTACCGCAAACATTTACTCTTCAATGAAGCTAAAATCTGAGTTATTTTCTTTCAGTCTTTGGTACTTCAGCTTTATGCATAGCCCATGTGCTAGGCTGCCATCCAGTTGATTGATCGGATCTCCTGAAGAACCTGGGCTTTCCTGAGTCTCATCGTTTAATTTACCCAACAGTCAGACACAGACCACCTGGCCTTGAAATTCTTCGATGGCTCAAGTGCTCAGATACTGCGACTCAGACTCTGTTCCAGTGAAGGAAGTTGAGGATGTCTATGGTGGCAGAATTCTTCCATCTCATTACACTTAAAAGCACAAGGTTATGGAAGCCACTGTCACTTCTCATAGGTAGATATTTACCTTAACCACAGTTTGTGGATGGACAGAGCAGATTAAAAATCCCAGAGCCTGGCTATAATTCTTCCACTGGAATATGCTAGAAAGTCTATCCTTTTCATCAAATGTTAGCAATTTGGGAAAGCACAACCACAAGCTTAACAATGGTTGTTGCTTTTAGCAACAGAAAAAAACCAAAACAAAATGAAAATGAATGTTGACACCATGCAGTGTCACCAAAAATCAGAGGGGGGAAGATATTTTGTATATGAAGAAAATAAGAATCACAGACAGTGAGACTGCTCAGTGGGCAAAGGTGATTGCCACCAAACTGGAACACCTGAGTTCGAGCCTTCGGACTGACTGGTAGAAAGGGAGAAAAGTTGTGTTATGTCTCTCTCTCTCTCTCTCTCTCTCTCTCTCTCTAGAATGAAACAAACACACACAGAAAAGAACTAAAAGAGTTGCAAAAATTTGTCTGAAGATATCCCTCAATTCAGTTTTCCCTTGATCTCAAGTCTGTCACCTTCTTGTAGTTGGCTATGATCTCTGTCCTCTTGAGACCAAGAGCTTAAGTTACAAGATACATCCAAGTCCATCTATTGGGTCAACTAATATGCTGCCTAATATTTACTTCACCAGGCATCTGGCTCTATTACACATTCCTTCATAATATTTTCTTATATCTTATCAGAACCCTGAGTTATAACCCTGCCTCTCACATGAAGGAATGAACCAGTTTGCTTATGTCACCTCACCAGGAATTAGTAGAGTGAAAATTCAAACTTGTAACTTACAGCTCAACCAACTGCCTATTCTTCTAAGGCTGGGGTTTTACCAACCCCAAGGTCTCCTTTCCTTCAGCACACAATGAAACCCTTGAACAAAGTTCACCCTCAAATAGACACACACCTTTCAGTCTGGCCTAACTGGTCTTAAGACATTTGTCAAGCAAATCAGTATGGTTTCAGGTGTTTTTATATATGACTGTGAGCCATCTGGTCACATTAGGAAAATAAACCATTTCTAAATAGTGTCGTGTGTGAGGCAACAAGAGCCCCATTCTCTCACTCCTCCTCATGCCCCCTCCAGCCTTTTCTGTTCCCCCTTTACTGCCCTGAGTAATTTGTTTTTAATAATGTCTGAGCACACTGAGGTAATGGTCTCCCCACATCTACTTGTACTCTTAAGAAAGAAAGAGTCATTACTAATAGAGTATACTCTTTTATTTTGATTCTGTTTGGAAAGAACTAGAAAAATTGGCCAGGCATTGCATAAGACTGTGGGCTGCCATATGTTTCAGGAAAACAAATTGAATGCAAATACTTAATAACAGGGTGACAGTACCAGATATCTGGGAAGTAGAAAGAAAAGAAGAAAGCACATCAGAAAAGACCATTACTTTTTTTTTTTTAGGCTAGTGATTTACAAGGCTCCTGACCTTGCTGTATATAAGAGCTTACTGTGTGCAGGCACCTCACACGAAGTGACCAGTTTTATCCTTATTCAAAACTCCTCCCTAGGACCGTCTTGTTAGTTTCATTGTATAAGTAAATAATCAAAGGTTACCATAGAATTCAAGGCCAAATCTTGTTCTGTTCTTAACAGTCGTCTTCCCTCTACTGGAGACAGTTGTGCTCAGTCAGTGGGCTTCTCAGTCTGGGCATCTGGAATCAGGACTGCAGCTGCTGTCTAACTCGGATGCCCACAATTTATTTCTTGGTCATCTGGTACCCACTACCATTGACTGTAGCTGGATAACTTTGCCGGATTTCAGAAAGAGTAACCAAGACCATTGGGGTGGAGAATTTCCATCACTTTCTAGAAGTTCAAACTAATTTTGAACAAATTTGTTTGGTTTCCGATCTCTGGTTTCTACACTGGAAATGTGACAGTTGCTAACTTTGTCATGACCTTTACTGGAGGCTAGGAGAGATTGTGTGTGCACAGTGCCCTCACATTCAGTTAATGGTAATTCATTAGTAATGGTGGCCCAATGAAATCCTCCTCCCACTGAAGAATGCTTTAATATGTTGCAATTTAATTTTCAAAGAAAATATGCCTCCAGTCTCTGGTTATAGAGGCTCTTCTTGGAGGCCCAAGATTTATCTGGAAAAGTTATAGATCTGTAAAGGAACTGGCATCTTCTCTTCCTTCTTTCTGAACAAAATGTTGGTCTGACCAAGCTGCTGAACTACGTAAGAGCATGCCACTGTAGGCTGGGCTTATAATTTGTTCCCACTGAGAATACATAGAGCTAACCCAGGTTGCACCTGGCAGAAAATCTTGTTTGGCCACAATGTTTTTCAAAGCTACAGAACACTCTAGTTCTTCTGATTTATACAGTATGCTTATTCTTGGCTTTTTTCCTGCTTGATATTAAAGAGTGTCTACCCCACAGACACCTCTAACACACACAAACACATAGAAACACACCCAATATACACAGTAGTGCTTAAATTGAGCTAGACAGTAAACAGAATGTGACTTTTTGTAAAATAATAGAAATGAGTTTATATTTTATTTTTAGTTATGAACTACTTGGTTCTCCTGGAGATACCTACTTTCAGAATTTTCCAAATACTTAGTTTTTCTGAAGAGGACTCAGAATCTCTTTATGTTGGGACATTTGAATACTTCTCTTCCATCTAGCACTGACAAATAAATCTAAAGTGGTCCTGGTGAGGTAATCCCATGAAAAGGTTGCAAATAGGCATTGACAGCCAGAAATCTGAGCTTGGAATCATGAAATACACAACTCACCATTTGAGGAACCTAATACAGTCCCTCTGATACCCAGTTTATGTATAAGAAGAATCTGTGAACAGACTCTAGAGACTAGAGGCCACTGCTGACTGGTACAAAGTGATGTTCAACAACAATGATGCCCTATATAAAAAAAAAAATAGAACCTGAACCTGTGGATGTAGTCCAGGTGGTAGAGTGTTCTCCTAGCATGCATGAAACTGCATAAAGGGAACATAGTGGCATGCATATATGTAATTTCCATAATCCCATCACATGTCATAGTTTAGGTTCCAGAAGGACCAGCACAGTTGGTGAATGTGTCCAGTTAGGGGTGTCATGTCACAGGTCACCTGTGCCCAGTGGCAAGGGAGCAGCAGTACTTGGTGACCTCATTTCCCCCTTTCTGGGCTGCCTGTAAACAAGCAGCAGGAGGTAAGTGTGAGGTTTTCCTGGTGCCAGGGCTTCTGTTCCTCCCTCCTCTTGCTGTTATTTTTGCAAAGGCCACTGCTGCTTCTGGCAGGAGTCAGGTAGACCAAGGATGCCTTTGGTTTGCTGACCTAGGATTCTTGCTGACATTCCTCTGGAGGATGATGGGTGGGGCAGGAAAAAGTCCCCCAGATGTTTACTTCTCAGAAAAGCTTTGAGACCAGAGTCCTGGCAGGCTAGCCCCAGCTCCCACCAGGTGGGCAGGGTGATTAGGGACACGGAACAGCTGAACACGGAAGATGGGCGGTGTATCCAGCTTTAGGAGGCAACAGGAGATTCCAAGGTTGCCCTGCTGGATGCTCTCTCCATGGTGAGAGCATGGAGTGTTCTACTCCAGCTTGGAGTGTTCTACTGACATGAAGTGAAAGCATTGGGAAATGGTGAGATGTGTGTCTCTAACAACAGGCACGAGCTAAATATTTTCTCAAGCTCACTGTACTTCAAACTTTAGCTTCTGTAGAGATGTCATTGTGAGACCAGAGAAGGCCAGGGGACCTATTTTTAAAGATCCTATTGTTTAGGCTTGAAATACCAGCATTTTAAACAATCATTGCTATACATGAAAGATCCTGTTAAATACATATCTGGGTGTTTTGCTGAGATACCTTCATGCTTCCTTTGTGTATCTTTGTCTCTCTCGGAGGAAGGGTTTGCCTGGGTAGAAGAACGTGCTGTGGATACAGAAAGCAACTAGCAGTGGTTCATTCTGGCTTTTATGCCTGGAAAGACCAAGGTACTTCGTTGGGGGCAGTGTATTAGGGAGAAAACTGTAGGTAGGAAAGAAGTGAATATTCTTTAAGAAGGGAAGCTTCTGAGACTGTAGGCAGATGTGCTCATTCACTGCATCATAAAGAGACACTAGAAGGAATAGGAAACTGTGTCTAAGGAGTCGAAACACTTATACAAGCTTGTACCTTAGTTATGAGTTCTCTATCTACGCACACTATAGGGATAACTGAACATTGTTAACTGGACATAGTATCTCAGGACCGAAGCTTGGCTTTCCAGACTGCTGGGTCATAGCTGAAGACTAAAGAGCATCCCCTTCCCTCCTAATCCAGGTGGATCTAAAAACCCTGAAGAAGCCACACCTACATTGACTAAGCACAGCGTCATAACTGCGGAGAGACGGAATGTAGAATGAAGCTAATGTTGTCATAGGCTATGTACAGTAGCCATTTACTTTCAACCTCTACGACTGACCTCACACTCCTGCAACAACTAGGCAAAGCTCCTGGAACGCACTCCTAAGCTTAGCAGACATCTTGCCTCCACCAATGCAAAGTCTAAGACTGCTACAGCATCTGGGACATTTAGAGAAGATTAACCTAATTTTTTATATACCAGTTACCTAGTGTCCCACCAATATATTTCCTAGTAAAAGTCCATGTGCCTTCTTCCACAGTGGAGCGTGTTACTCGGGGGAAAATGAATCTGTGCTCTGGATCTTTGGTCATTCACATTTGGCTCATCCTAAATTACCTCTTATTCCTTTGGACTTCAAGCTATGTTTTAGTGACAAAATCACTAATGGCCAAGGTTGAGTTTCTCTCTCACCTTAGCAGAGGCTTGTTCACAAAGGAAACATCCTTTACTCACTTAGCTTTCGTATTTGTGGGCCTGAAAAGTAAACTAACAAAACCAATTTTAAGAGGCATAATGAAAGTATATATATATATATATATATATATATATATATATATATTCACAATGAAAGAATTTATATGTGTGTGTGTGTGTGTGTGTGTGTGTGTGTATAAATTATTCACAGAAAAATGTGGCTCAAGGCCACAAGTGGACTTTGGAGCTAATATTCAGTCTTAACAGGTGTTGGGTGATCCCTGAAGGCAAATTATGATCTCTTTGATACTTCTTTTTACCCCCAAGAAAAATATTAAAGCTCTGCTGTCAAAACATGGCAGCAAGTGACCATGTAGACATCTTTGCCTCTGTTTGGGCTTTCTAGACTTCAGTCAGTCTCTGAATGTAGCCTATTTCTTCATTTTACTAATCTTAATGCCTCTTTACTTCCCTAAACCTCTAGTGACAAGACAATTCTTAAGTTATGGTTTTTTACTGCAATTCTGGTAGGGTGATGCTCCCCACTGCGCCTCTTCACCTCTTTTCCCTAAAGTCTCCCTTTGGCTCCTCAGAAGAAGGGTGTTCTCTACTCTGTGACAGTCAAAGCATGGTTTGTTTGCCTCTATTGGGCTGAGTAACTACGTGTTACTTCTAAATTCACAAGTCCTAAATTTTTTGCCAACAAGTCAAAAGGTTTACAGTGTCTGAAACTGTTTTCCCTCTAAGTGGTTCTTAACTTGTCTGTCTTGACTCCCTTGTGGGTCACATATCAGATATTCTGCCTATCAGATATATTTGCATTATGATTCATAGCAGTATAAAGTTACAGTTTTGACGAAGTGGATGCTCACAGCCAGCTATTGGATGGAACACAGGGTCCCCAATGGAGGAGCTAGAGAAAGTACCCAAGGAGCTGAACTGCAACCCTGTAGGTGGAACAACAATATGAACTAACCAGTACCCCCTGAGCTCGAGTCTCTAGCTGCGTATGTAGCAGAAGATGGCCTAATCGGCCATCA
>NC_034601.1:39638812-39656186 GCF_900095145.1 Mus pahari
GGGCCAAGTAGTGGGAGTGGGTGGGTAGGGGAGCAGGGGTGGGGGGAGGGTATAGGGAACTTTCGGGATAGCATTTGAAATGTAAATAAAGAAAATAATAATTAAAAAAAGAAGTTACAGTTTTGAAGTAAAAATAAAATAATTTTATGGTTGGCCCACCACAACATGAGGAACTATATTAAAGGATTTCAACATTCGGAGGGTTGAGAACCAGTGCCTAACCTCTAACCCCTAACCTATGCTCAAATTTGTCCTTTGTCAGTAGTTGATTCAAATGAATTTTCCCATGCATATGGGCAGTATCTTAGAAGGATGCTGGTCAATATAGCCCCACCCCCTGCCCCAGCTGAATACATACAAATCCAGATAAATATCAGTGTCACTAATTTGAAATACCAGGATGTTGGAAATTTCAGGTGTTACATGCTTCAGAGAAGGTGTTTTTTTTTCTATGTGGGTAAACAGAAACTTCTGGTTTCCTTGTATTCTGAGATCGCTTATACTCACAATATAATTAAGCACACAGTAAGTCCACATCTTTCTTGGTGAGTTGAAATTCCTCATGGAAAGAGACTTTTACTATTCTTTCAGAAGAGTCAGTTCTACAACCTTTTTTTCTAGGCAGTGTCTCCTACAGAATTATCCATCATTGCACTATAGGGTTTGTACTAGGGAGACATGGCTTGGATTTCTAAGGTTGTCAGTGGATAGAGAATGCAAAGAGGCCTGACTTTTTCTTACTTTTCATTTTTAAAAAATATCTATCTATCATCTATCTATCTATCTATCTATTTATTAAATATATGTGAGTACACTGTAGCTGTTTTCAGATACCAAAAGAGGGTATCAGATCCAATTACAGATGGTTGTGGGCCACTATGTGGCTGCTGTGAATTGAACTCAGGACCTCTGGAAGAGCAGTCAGTGCTCTTAACCTCTGAGTTATCTTTTCAGCTCCCAGTAGATGTTTTTTTAATCACATTTTTTTTATATAGAAATAGGAAGAATTTTAATTTGGCTTGGAGAATTGGGGTAATTATGTGGACATGGGTCATCTGTTCTACTAGTTTGGTCTCTAGAGGACAAAGACGGGTCTTTAATCTGTGGAGATTTACATTAGATGTGCTGTCATAGTATTTGGCGCTTCCTTTCTCAAGCCATCTGGGAAAACCACAAATACCATGTCTACAGCTGAGGATGAACTTGCTGCACCGAGAGTACTGTATAAACTTGACAATTTTTTCTGCTTGCTTATTCTGCTTCCTGTCACAAAGGGTAGTCAAATGTCTCATTACCCATGGAAGCACTCTTTGTGTGTTATTTAATTATAAGTAGACTCCACAAAGAGGACAGATTTAATGATTAAATATGTGAGTATGTATGTGTGTTGTTGTGTGAAAGTATAATGTTTTATCTTCTAATGAAGAAATTTCAAAATTTCCACTTTTATCATGTACAAATTTCTGCACTCGGAGGTCAGCATTATTTAATATCAGAACATTATTTTCTTCCTAAAGATAATATAACTCAAAGTGACACTTAGCAGACTGTTTCTATTTCTGTATAACTGAGGACTTGAACTTTATTTAGTGGGATCTTTGGCTTCAGCATATTGTGGGGGGATAGATACTGTATCTGGAAAAGTTATGTGTCAGCCTTACAAAATAAACTTTGTATAAAGCTGCAGTTCCTTTGTTGGCTTAACCACAATTAGATATTAGACTCTAAAAACATCTGCAAAGCATTTTCACATAACATGGACATGAACATTCATAAGGAAACTGGGAGGAGATATGTTTGTCTCTTTGATAAATGTACTTTAAAGTTGATTAGACCTGCCTCTAATTCTGCTTTTTTTTTTTTTTTCAAGACAGGGTTTCTCTGTATAGTCCTGGCTGTCCTGGAACTCACTTTGTAGACCAGGCTGGCCTCGAACTCAGAAATCTGCCTGCCTTTCCCTCCCGAGTGCTGGGATTAAAGGCGTGTGCCACCACCGCCTGGCCTTCTAATTCTGAAATAATTGAAAAGTCCCTATTACTTCTCCTCTAAGTGCTGGAAGTTTGTAGATGGCCTATCAGTCAGGAAGGAGGTAGTGTTTTCCATGTCAACCTAGATTAAGGAACAAAACATTAGGACTTTCATGGTTTGGTTACGGGATTGGATTCAGCCTGATATAACATCAAGCCAAGAGTGCAAATAATAATCCAGGAAGGGACCCTACTTAACTCACTGTGCCTACCTGCTGTGGAAGGATGGACAGGGTTTAATAAGATAGGTGTGAAAGAAAGAAAGTCTGTGGGCTCACAGTGAAGTCAACACCATCACTAATTTCCAACCAGAAGGATGAGAAAATGAAGTGGATGGGAATCCTCTGGTTTTTCCTTTCCTCACTTTCTCTGATGATTACACCTAGCTGAAGCCATTTGACCACAGAATTTGGAAACGATATTTGCAAGTAAGGGTGCAACATTAAATTAGGAAATGATCGGACCTGTGGGATTGTGAGAGGCAGCCTGTTTTCTGGTTGTGCTAGGTTTAAAACCCCGGTGGCCCAGCAGGTGACCGTAGCCTGCAACGCACGGTAGGTGTTTTGTCACACTCCCAGACACCAGGCTCTTGACATGAGGTCTCAGCTCTCCACTCCATAGGTCTGTGGCTATCAGTCATGTAAGTGAAACTCCCCAAGCCACTCCGCAAGTAGACCACAAATCATGTAGCCTCAAGACAGATTTCCATTTTAATGAGGTACCTGTAGGGCTTAGCCAATTGAGCTCCCCCTTTCAGACACTCCTCCCTGCAAAAGGTATTTAACCTCAGGCCCACCCTGAGAAAGTGGGGTATGGTTTCACTCATCACAACTCTTCACGATGGCAATAAATGATTTAAAACCATGGACTGCCTCTTCTCATCAGGATCCACTGTGGGGAACAATGGAGCAGGTCTTCTTCTAAAGAGCCTCATCTAATTTCCTATGGAGGCTTCTCTGCGCTCCCAGCCATGGACTCCACCAAATCAAGCTGCCACGGACTGAGCAAGCTAAAGACTCTCCTCCAGGAGGGACCCAGCCAGAGCTCTCCTGTCCTTTTTCCTTCACCCCTGGCTAGAGCTAGCCCTTAGACCCCCCACTCTGTTCTCAGCTCGAACCTGCTGGCTCCCGCAGTCTGTGGGTACCTCAGACTGTACTTTCCCACCCCTGGAGTGGGGTCACACTGCCTGATGCCTGCCTGGTGTTGGCCTGGGGTGCTTGCAGTCAAAATTCCCGCATCCTGCCTCACCAAGCAGCCAAAGTCCTGAGTGGATGCAGGACCCCTTTTAACTCACACAGACCTTGGATTATATAGAGACATTAATATTTCCTACTTAATAAGGTAGACACTTATTGATGTTTTAGTGTCTTTATAAGTTAGCTCTCATTTACTGTAACAAAAACAAAACAAAACAAAACAAAACAGTATATGAGGTTTTTAGTCTGTGGTTGGTCGATCCATTGCTTTTGGACCTGGGGTGAGTGTGGCGAGCAGATGAAGTCCTGAGTGGATGTATATTATATATATTGTTGGCATGAGCACAACTATGTCAAGCACTCCAATGCTGCAGACACATGGGAATGCAGCCTTCCTCTGGTGTGTGTGTGGATGTCGACAGTGTGTTCAGAGAGTATTAACCACAGCTTCTTCTTCCTGGATGTTTCCAGCTATTCAGGTTCCCTATAAAAAGATTAGCTAATCTGAGATTAGCTAAACTTGCTTCCTTGTTCAGCTGTGTACAACAAACCTGCTTCAATTCAAATGTCTACAATAAATGCTTTAAGTTTTCATGCTGGGGCTGGTGCATCTCCATCAGAGTGTATGCCCACCCAATCCAGCTTCCTCTCTGTGTTTCATATTCTGCAGCTTGGAAAGTAAAAGGAGGAGTAGGCTGACGTCCCACCATCTCCTTTTAGGGAAATCCCCAAATATCTATGTTCCTTGTTTTAAAGTTTCTAATGTCTTCCATGAGCTAGGATCCTATTGATACAGGATCCTTTGAGGGACATTAAAAATCCAAAATAGAGTGGTATCCTTGAAGCAAAGACATGAGATCCTGGCCATTTCCTATGGCATCTGATCTGGCCCAGCATCATGTTTATATTTCAGATAGAAGCAAGAGAGACGGGACACTCAAAGTGTGTGTCTATTCCCATTGTTTGTGTGTCTATAGCTCTGCAACTGCACAGACTACAACTCAATGTACCAGGCACAGCTCTAGAAAGTTGAGATAACCGAGTAAACAAAACCACTAACAGTGTTAAACCCTTTGTGTTACTGATGTTCTGGTTAAGACAGACAGACAATAGGAAATAATTAGTCTGTTGAGAGAAAATGGGTGCCAGGGACAAAACACACAGAGCTAAGTGGACAGAATTAAGCTCCTCCAAAGAGGTGACTGTCTGAGATTTTATATAAAACAATACAGACTGGTCTACAGATCAGGATACAGACCTGGTTCTATTCTTTCTATAAAAAGTCAGTTTAGACTTCCTCTATACAGCACAGGGCCATTCATTTCCCAACTCTTCTGGTCAAATCCATAACACTCTATCAAGTTTAAAGCTTCCCTATCTTTGGAGGAGTAATAATTTTCTGTCTTTAAAGAATTTGCTCCATACTGTGAATGAAAGCTAAATTATTCAGAAAAAAAATTAAGTTGCTCGTATCATTATTTACAACTTGATTAATTTCCATGCATATGTACTTTCTTTAATCTTTAAGAAAATCATTAACAGTTCCAAAGATAGATATGCTAATGCAAAGTCGACATGTAACTGAAGACTTTCTATCCATTGCCTTCATACTAAAATCATGCTTAAACACATACTTCTTCTATTTAAAGACTGTTCTGCTAAATCCTATACAGTTTTTTCTTTGTTCTGTATGAAGACAATATCTTTTGTACAGACCATCCTGCCAACTTTGTGCCTGGGTATCTATCCCTTCCTGTTCATGCTCCACTGGCTTCCAGTTGACTTTGCCATGCTGCGTTGTGCATCTTGTTCTTATTCTCACAACAGGTCTTGAACTAGGCCAGAAGAGCTTCCCAACAGGTAAAACCCATGAATTTAAAAAAGGATATCCTGGGTTGAAGGCAATTGTTCTTTTTTCTGGAGACACAGAGCAATCTTTACTTAAATCTAAACCACAATCCTCTAGTTCCCTTGGGTGCCTGCTTAGAGAATAGCCACTTTCCCGAAATTTTTCCTTAAATGTTTATTTACTTTATGTGTATGAGTGCTCTTCTTACATGTGTACCACAGATACACAGTGTATACATGGAGGCCAGAAGAGAGCATTAGATCCCCTAGAACAGGAGTTACAAAAGTCTGTGGACCAACACATGGAAACTAGAAACAGAGTCTTTTGTCAGAACAGCAAATGCTCTTAAGCCCTGAGCTATTTCTCCAGAATGAGAACATCTCCCTTTTGGGGCTTATTAAGAATTGTATTAGTTGGGACGGGAGATGTGATTCATCTTGTTGCTCTTGCAGAGGACCTGGGTTCAATTCCCAGAACCCACACAATAGCTTACAACCATCTGTAACGCCATTTTCAGGGGATCCAAGGCCCTTTTCTGGCCTCCACTGGCATGTAGGCATGCATTTGCTACACAAATACATTCAAGAAAACACTTATACACATAAAACAGTTGTATTAGCTATCATTCACACCACTGTGACAGAATGCCTGAAAGAAGCAATTTAAAGTAGGAAGAATATATCTTGATTCATTGTCTCAGAGCATATAAATTTATTATAGTGGGGAAGATACAGTAGTATAGCTCTGTGGGGCAGGATTCTATTTGCAACACCTTGGAATACAGGAAGTAGAGATCTTGAGGTAGAATTGCAGAAGCAGAACCAGATTATAACCTCAGGTCCTGCCCGCACAGTGACCCTCTTCCTCAAGTTAGGCAATCCCTCCTATAGGTTCCACAATTTCCCAAAGCAGCATTACCATCGATGAACAAAGTGTGGGGACAAAGGGTCCAAACACACGAGCCTGTGGAGGACATTTCACATTGATGACACAACAGGAACATTCTTCCCATGACCCCAGTAGTAAGTCAGGAGGGGTACTTATGCATTTGAAGTAATATGGAGATAAAAATCTAGGCAGCACAGAAACCTATCTACTGGTCAAGCTTCCCATCAGTCGTATGCTGGTGATAGAAAAGAAGTTGCTTTTTCCACTGATCACAGAAGGATACAAGTGGAGAAATCATTGGTGGGTTTGTAAGTATTGCTTCTTACAGCACCTAATTGTGAAATATAGAGAAGTCATTGCTAGAGTATTGCCTCGAGACAGCAAGAATTTTTATATGACTCAAAAGACTAGAAAAAATAAATAAAAGACTTCTGAAAAAGAGAGGAGGTAGGAGAGACAGGGATCAGCAAAGTGTCCATGTGTGATACTATGTGGCATGACTCTGCAGTATTTTATTGCATGGAATTTATGGAACTTATGGAAAGAGGGACATTTTTGCTGGAGTCCATGTGTGTATTCTTAATGAATAATCACTATATGATTGAGAGCAGTTCATTCCAGGTTTTACTAAAAGATATAAAACCATCATTGAGATGATCTAGCCTGTGGAATTATAGGCAGAATAAAGCTATTAGCTAATGCAAAGACTGAACTCTGGAACAAAGGATTTTGAGCAGAATATGATGCATCAAATACTTTATAGGATGAGTAGAGGAATAATCAACAGGTCCTGATTTTGAGAAATTTGTGATCTAGGCATAGCTTGTTTTTTATTTCCTTGTTAAGTCTAAATGTTCAATAGATATATTTAAATACATCCATCTGTAAAATCCAAAACTGTCACCAAAACTTCAGGTGAAGAGAACACCACTAGCAATCAGATAATGACCATGAATACTGTCACATACTATGGTGGTTTGAACAAGAATGCCCCCACAGGCTCTCATATTTGTACGGTTAGTTCTCAGTTGGTAGAACTGTTAGGAAAGGAATAGGAAGTGTGTCCTTATTGGGGGATGTGTGCCACTAGGGGTTGGGCTTTGAGGTTTCAAAAGTCTGAACTATTCCTAGTTGCCCTCTGCCCCTATCTAGTGGTTGTATCTCATTATATGAGCTCTCAGATACCACCCCAGCATTATGTCTGCCAGCCTGTTACCATGTTCCCCACCATGAAGGTCATGGACTCACACTCTTAGACTGTAAGCCCCAATAAACTTTTTCTTCTATAAGTTGCTTGGCCATGGTGTCTCATGGTATAAAAGTAAATAAAATATATTCTATCTTTAAGTCTTTGCAATGTTCTAAATTCAATATTTCTTTTTTAAAATAGGGGAATCCAAATCATTTTATTGCATTTACTTTAGCTTCCAATTTTTTCAAATTTATAATTCTCTTAGATCATGTTATTATTCATGTATTTAGCATTCTGATTGATACAAAGTTCTGAGTCCTGAACTAGATATTGGGAAACAGAAATAAACAAGACAAGTTTCCATTTCATGAACTTGAGTCCCTAAGCCTATGTTAATCAGTGGCCTTTCTGAATCATTATGGTAGCTTCTGGAATAGGGAACACCATCCTTTGTGACTAATGCTAGTGGGGCAATTGCTACTCCATCACATGCTAGGGTGTATGTCTTGTGATAGAAAAGAGAAACCCACTTAGTTACTATGACTGGTTTTAGGATGATGAAATCCAGGAAGAATAAAGCAGGCTTCCAGGATAGGGCTAAGGTTAGACACTGGAAATGTAAGACTTGATTGTTTGATTGATTGCCTGCTATTTACAAAGTGTACAGGTAGGAGACCTGATGCATGCTTTCTTCTTTAACTCTGATTCTCTGGTCCATAGTCACTGTGAACCTAGTGCAATGGAGAGTAAACATTGTAAGCACCGGAACAAGCCAGGATAGGACACTGTGTACAATGGATTTATCTGTGTGACAAATAATCCTTAGGCAAGCAACCAAGGGCTCCAGAGGAAGTAGCAATATATAATATTTCCTCAGGAACAAGGTGAAAGTTAATTTTTGTGGTTCTGGTTTCTGGAAACAGGGGAACTGTAAAAGATCAGTCCAAAACATTATATACAATGAATTCACAGTTTATATGAAGGACCAGGAAGACTAGAGACATAGAAAAACAACTTCTTTTGAGGGGGACTTGCCAGCTTCCTCTCAACAAAGGTGAATGACAACAAAATGATTATGGTGCATTTGTACCTCTAAGATTCTGCAGGAGAAAGGCCTGCTGATACTCCATAAACTCTATAAAGACAGAGATAAGGCAGCAACAGGAAGGTCTGGTGCAGACTCCTGGTGGGGAAGATGTCCTGCCTGATCCTGCTTCCTTTACATCGATGTGATGAATTTGTCTCCTGGGAGGGACAAGCAAACAATGGAACCTTGAAATATAAAGGAGCCTTGGATGGCTACATGATTTGCTAGTGCCTTTCAAACTATAATCCCATTTACCAATTTGACTTTCTTTTACTAAGTCTACTACAGCATCATCCCTACTCCCGAGAATCCCTGGAGTAAAACGAGAATCACCAGAATCATAGAGAAGACATTTAGTGAGGTTTTCTTATAAGCCACACCTCTCATCACCACTCCCTTAACGACACAAGTTAGTCCCAAAGCAAAGGACATTGTTGTCCCTGGTAGACAAATATTCAGAGATTATCAGTGTCCACTTTACCCTGAGAGACATTAGAGTGGCCAAGATGCTAGAGAAATGGGACTTCTCTTTAGCAGATATAGCATTTCCAAATTAACAGTGAAACCTACCCATCAGCCTGCAATGCTATGACAAAGATGATTTAAAGTGAAGAGAAGTTTGGGTAGACTCTGCACCCTGGGAATGGATTTGCTAAGGCAGCAGCACATAGGGTCCAGCAGGCTAGTAGAAACCGGGTGTGGGGGCAGAGAAGAATTTCTTTTCTTTTTGTTTTTAAGATATATTTATTTATTTTATGTATATGGGTACACTGTAGCTGTACAGATGGCTGTGAGCAATCAAGTAGTTGCTAAGAATTAAACTTAGGACCTCTGCTTGCTCCAGACCTGCTCGCCCTGGCCCCAAGATTTATTTATTATTATATGTAAGTACACTGTAGCTGTCTTCAAACACACACCANAAGAGGGNNTCAGATCTCATTACAGATGGTGGTGAGCCACCATGTGGCTGCTGGGATTTGAACTCAGGACCTTTGGAAAAGCAGTCAGTTCTTTCAACCACTGAGCCATCTCTCTAGCCCCAGAGAAGGATTTATAATAACAGTATTCAGTTCAATTCCATGTCACTACCCTCTATAGGAAGTCAGAATTCTATCAGCCTTAGCTAGTAGACTTTGGGAATGAATACTCTAAACCTAATTGAGTAGAATAGATGAGCTATGGACCTATCACTTCCCCCAGTTGATGGAAACAGCTATAGTTGGAACACACAAAGAAATCCAAATGAGATCCATACCTGAACATGAGCCACAGTTAGGGTAGGCATGGTTGAGTATGAATAAGGCAAATGAATGCACACCACGATTGAACATCTACTGCAAGACAGGTCCTGAGCTCTGGGTTACAATGGTGTTCACCTCATCTACCCCTTCAAACTCTGTAAAGTAACACCTCTCCTTCTTTGGCAAGTGATACATATGTTAAAGAAGTCAAGTAGATCTAGGGGTCAAACGACTCTATTGTTCAAATTCACAGAAAGTGGAATGGGATCTCCTCTATGGCTCCAACTATATTATGCTAGACCCTTGAATGTGTCCTATCTGCTTTAATCTCGGTGGCTCGAAGTTCTATTACATCCCAACAACATCAGCATTCCACGTATACCACAAACCTCTACTCAGTTCAGTCCTACTTGTCCTTTGCATCAGGGTTCACTCTTACTTCCTCAAGGAGTTCTTCCTGTCCCGGCCACCTTCTTACCCCCCAGTTTCAGTTAGCTGTTCTCTGACATGCTTCCATTTCCCCATCACAGCATCTGTTATCTTATGGAAACTTTCTTTGTACTAGATGCTCTCCCTTGGCTACAATCTCTATGAACCCAGAGCTAGCACCTTAATTTTAACTTCATTTTCAGCAAGGATAAAAAGAGCTGCTTTGCAGCAGAATTCCATATAAGGTTTTGTGTTGACTGAGACTCAGTGTTTAAAATTGAGGGGTAAAGTAAGAAACAGACCATAAGCTATAATTATTGGGGCTAGCTCCCAGATGGCTGGCAGGAACTGGGCCCTCTTATTCCTGTTTCTTCTGAAGCAAGGAAGTACTTTGGATGGGAAGTGAGAGCCTTACATTTGGACAGCTGTGGTGGTTTGAGTCCATAAGCCTAGGCTCCCCCAAACCCAGAAAGATACATTTACTACAATCAACTTAATGTTGGTAAGAAGACCAAATTTCAGAACTGCCTCCTTTGGATGTCACAGAATGGAGCTAGGTAAGCAGGGAGGGGGAGAGGCCATAAGGAACACCTGTGCCAGAACCACCCTCTGTGTGCTCTAGAATCAAGTCTAACGCCTCAACTCCTTGCTATTTTACTGATCATAATCTCTTCTACCCTCATTATAAGTGATCCCACCCAAAACCCTCCCTCCAGCATTGTTTCAACCTTGCCACTCTAAAGGGCGTTCCCTATTTAATTTATCCTTTCCGAACGGCACCTGTCCTTGCTTCCTAAATGTTCATTGTTTTCCAGGCTATCCTAACTCTTGGCACCAATTCCCAAGACCTATAGCTTCTCCCTCTGTTGAAGTAGCAATTAGATTGGCTTCACAAAATTCAGATGCCATGCTGCCAGGCTTCAGGCTAGGTCTTCATCAGAGGCTTGAGAGCCACCTGCTGGGACAAGCTCAGAGCCCAGCATGCCTCTTAACTAATATATATCTTGTAAAAGGAAGCGATTATGCGAGAAAGTGAAGGAAGTTTCAGCATTGCTGCAATCTGAAAAGACTAAAACTCTCTAACTATGCACTCACCAACAGATGTGTTCTGAGAACCTACTGGGCGTAAGTGGATTGGTCAATCTAAATACTATCGTGAAGAAAAAGTAACAAGAAGCCAGCTGTGTTGGTACACATCTCTAAGTCCATCTGCTGAAGAGTCCAAGGAGGAGGATTTAAGTTTGTGGTCAGCCTGAGTAACTAACACAGACTCTGTCTCAAAAGAAAGGAGTGACAAGAAACATTTGACAGTTCTTAAAACTGAGCGATCTGCTAGTGCTTCAGATAATTGGTCTTCATCGTCAACTAGGTTGGATTTATATACACCTACCAGATACATTTCTGGATATATCTGTGATGGTCTCTCATCATTTTAACTAAGAAGAGAATAACTTTGGATATCATGAATATGGGTGGCACAGTTTCATGAGCTTGGGTCTTGGAATGAGTATTTGAGGAAAAAAGAGAAAGCCAGCAGAGTGGCGGTTCTCAACCTGAACAACCCTTTGCATATCAGATATGCTGCATATCAGAAGCTTACAATTCATAACAGCAGCAAAAAATACAGTTATAAAGTAGCAACAAAAATAAATGTATGGTTGGGGGTCACCACAACATGAAGAACTAACTCTATTAAAGAGTTGCAGCATTAAGAAGGTTGAGAGCCACTACAGTAGATCATATGATTCACCTTTGTCCCAGACGACTAAGATACAGGAAAGCAGCCACATGTCTGCCATCGCAAAGCAACATTTCCCCATGCCTTCTCAGCCAGAATGGACTGGACCCCCTCAAGATACAACCAAACTAAGCTTGCCATCCCTTAAGTTGCTTGTCAGTCATTTGATCCCAGCAATGAGAAAATTCGTTTATGTATCCTGCTATTTGAATTTCCCTCCCCTGTCTTCTGCTGCATTAAAGACTTTGAGTGTGTAGCAGATAGCTTTCAGATGTCAGCACAAAAGCATACAGAAGCAAGGATGCATCACGTGGTTGCTACGCACAGCAGCTGTCTGTCCATTATCTGGTTCAGGGCTTATTTCTCTGCTTCTGTCATCCCTTACATTTCTGTACCTTCATGAATCTCAGTTGTTTTCCATTTCTAACAGGTTTAGCACAACTGTAGTTTGTTTTTAGAACTAGAAACTCACTCTATATGATGAATGGCTCAGTGCAGGGTAGGGAATAGATGATTTATTTGGTTTCTGTTTTTAAAATTCAATGAACATTTTTGAGAAAGACATACAGACTACATAATTTTAGTGACTTATTTCTCAAGAAGGAGAGCATTCTTGACGTTACTGAATCCTGGACCTAGATCTTAGACTCTTCACAGTCCTTACACTTAGCATTTAAAAGATGATTGTTAGTATTTTTGATACAGGGATTGAATTTTAGGAAGGACCTTGCCATGCTAGTCTGGTGTATTTTCACTGGGTTATACATACCTAGTTTTCTTTTTACATTTTTTGATTAAAATTTAAGACAGAGTCTCATTAAGTTGCATTCTATGGTCTCCATCTCACTGAAGCTCAGGCTGGTTTGTAATTTGCAACTCTCTTGCCTCAGTTTTCCAAGAACCTAGGATTACAAGTCTGCCTACCAATCCTGGAATTTTTATTATCTTTATGATGATATGAGTGCCAGGCTAGATATAAGTGGCACATCTTATGAGGAAGCCTGAACTCTCCTCTAGATCTATGCTTACTGCCCCTGGAAGCCCAAGACACATATTCCAACCTCACCAAACATTCATCCCACTTTAAATAACAAACATTCATCATATGCCCAAGTCCTTTAGTGTTCATGGCTTTGATGTTTACACCCACTAGTGATAATAGGAACTGAGCCTAGAGCCCTTGCAGGTAATGATGCTGTATTACCTACTAGGAAAAAATGATACTGGGTTCAGAGACCAACATAAACCCTCTCATTTATATTGTTCTTTAAACTATGGTAAGACCATTGACAACAACAAAATTTGGAAAGGGGATGCCCCATGTCTCCAGCTCTATCCTTTCAAAATAACAGCTTCTAGGACCTTCAGAGCTCTGAACCACTGCAGACCTCTCTCCCTTCCAATATCTTTGCCTGGTACCCTGAGATGACATCATCCAGCATTGGCAGTGACTCCCAGAAGTGGGGATTCTTACCCAGGATAGGTATCTGGAGGGTCATGGCCTCTTATAGAGTAAGTCAGAGAACCCAAGGAAGCATTCTGGGCCACATGCCCCAACTCAGGGCGATCCTGACTCCCTTTTGATGAACCTTGGAGGACTCAGGGCTCTGGGAGACATAATGGCACAGGCTGCTACATTGGGAGCATGTCAGCGAGCTGTTTCTCCACCCACCTTGGACAAAAGTCTCCCAGACAGATGAAGTCAGTGGAACTTGAGGGAACACTCATAAAAATCTGTGTTCTCAGTGGCTGACAAAACATTTCCCAGAACCCTCAGGAACTCATGGTGTGAACTTTGACAGTGTAGTCATTCTGTGGAGAAAATTGGCAGTACATAATGAAATCATGAGGGCCTACACCCTATGATCTAACTAGTCCTCTCTGTAATACACACCTCAGGGAAGCTCAGGCATGCTTCCTAAAGGGACATGTACAAGGTTGGTCACTGCAGCCCAGACAGGGGAATAGTAGTCATGATGATGCTACTTAGGTTGACTAATGCCTGCTCATGAGCCCAGAAGTTGAAATTTTCAGTGTTTAGAGTCAATACTTGAGGTCCTTTCTCGTTGTTGGAGACTCTACAAAGTTGAGGTGTCATGGGACACCATATGAACAGATGAGCATACCTATAAGACATGGGGACTAATTGATTTTGATATCAGTCTTAAGATTTAGTCTCAAAGTAATCCATTAATACATGAATGGAATCAACCATTTATGAGAGCAGAGCCTTCACAGCCTATTGATGTCTTAAAGACTCCAACTGCCCTATCTCTTAATACTTTGTAACACAGATGAAATTTCTGCATGAGCTTTGGGTAGGACATTCAAACCAAGTGGTTTCTTGTAAATCTAATTTAACACTAGTGGTAAAGAGTATTATTTACTTTGTATCAATTGTATACATGTGTGATTACCATGTGCCAACCACAGTAATAAACGCTTTCTATGTCTTCTCTCATTAACTTCATGAAAATCTCATCAGGAAACTACTAGCACATTTTTAGATAAACAGGTGGCATTCAAAGGGGCCAATGTCACGGAGCCTTTAAGCTGTATAGTGAAGATTCAAATGAGAGTTGACACAGCTCAGAGTTGGTTCCCTGAATACTCGTGGCATAGAGAAGCATCAAGCCTTTATAATAACTTTTGGGCCATGGTGGGAGTGCCACACCTATCCAGGACAGGAAGAGCATTGAGCATTGTTTCTTGATTAACTGGTCAACTTCTGAGTAAGAAGTTCAAAAGCTTGCCTTGGGGAAAGTGCCTTCTTTGCAGCTTGTGCCTTAGTGGCCCCTGGTTGGGCTTTTTCCTTTGAGAGATCCTTGCTGTCTCAAGAAGACCAATTCACATTCCACTTAATCATGGCCTCCCTACAGGTCCATTGATACTGCTTCCTGCTGGCTATGAGTCTGTGCACTGCACACTGCACAGTGAGTAACTGCTCCGCAGTGATACCTGAACAAGGTCAAGGAATAAGCTCATAAATCAAACCTGGTACCTGATTGGCTCAGAGAATAAGAAGAGAGCCCTCTAAAATTATGTAGAGATCCAGGTTGAGAATGAAGATGAAATTTAAAAAAAATGTCTTGGGATAATATAGTAACAAAAAATTTCTATTTCTACTGCACAAAGAGAGATAAAAGATCTGACCCCCTGGCTTCCTGTACTCCAACTCACTCCAAAGCATATGGGTAGAGGCAGGAAGCCCTTGGCAAAGTCCATTTTATAGTTGCCTTGCACATTACCCTTTCCCAGACAGGGTCTTTGTGATATCAAGAAGGCAAGTGCAAGAAAGTCCATTTTATAGTTACATAAAGAAGAGTCTAAAGATTCAAAGTTGTCAACATTTAATCAGCCATTTAGGACAGCATACCTATGGCCAGAATTTGAGCCTGGAAAGTGGTTTATTACCTTATTATTGGACATTTCCATTTTCACAAAAAGGCTCATTAATATTGAAATCAATGCCCTATGATAATTCTTTAGGTTCTAGACCTATTTTTGCCCATTGTTTTGGGGCAGATGAAAAAATTAGTTTTCAGAGGATAGATGAGTGAAAGGAGTGGGAGTGTTTAAAATCTGCTTATTAGAATATGACAGAACAGAAATTCTAAATATTCAGCTAACAGACTCTCACAGAAAGAGTAATACTATGAATCACCTTCTAGATCAGGAAATAAACTATTTGCATCCTAGCAGCTTGTTTTATGCTAGCAAGTAAGTGTGCTACAAGGCAGACCAATGTTACAATTAATAGCCACAGAAATAATGTCTGCAGGGATAATGAAAGAAGGTTCCTTGAGGGAGACTCTTAGGTGAAATGATGCATGAAAATATACTGGACAGTATTGTGACTCAAACAAAGCTGAGTTTGCTATTAGCTCCATAGTAGGGAGGGTGGGGAACTTGGGAGAAGATGGGAAGACCCATCCTCAGAAGAGACCCTTCCGACTGTTGCTACACACCAAAACTGCATCTGAGCTGGCAGTGGTAGCTCATGGGGAAATCCTCCAAGTTACTCCGACATACAACATGGAGCTCTTCCGCCTAAGCTCTGTGAGGTTCCAATGGTAATGAGATATAGAAGCCTAGCAAGTAACTCAGATGAGGAGAGTTAGAAGAAGCTCTTGTGGCTTTAGTTTAGTGGCCCAACTCCTGCCTGCTTGAAAGCAAGACAGGGGAAGGAACCACTCGTTCCTTGCTCAATCTCAAGAGAACCGAGAAGTGGATGTGGTTGAAATAGATTCTTCTCTCGCTTTTATTTCATTTGTCCCTTTTATTGAAAATAGATTACTTTCTCATACAATACACCTCCCAGTTCCTCCCCACATCCTCTCCCCCTCTGTATTCACTTCCTTTCTGTCTCTCATTAGAAAAGAACAGGTTTCTAAGGGATAACAGCCAAACATGACAAAATAAAATCTAAGATAAAAGCAAAACCCATCACCTTGAGGTTGGGCAAGGCAAACCAACAGAAGGAACGGAGCCCCATGAGTAGGCACAAGGATCAAGGAACCACTTGTTCACACACTCAGGAATCTCATAAAATTACCTAACAGAAAACGATAACATATATACGCAGTAAACCTAGCACAGATCCATTTAGACACTGTACTGGCTGCTTCATTCTCTGTGAGTTTATATGTGCCTTGCTAGGAGATTCAGAGGGTCTTCTCCTCCTGGCATCCTCCATCCCTCCTGAAGATTACATTCTTTCTGCCTCCTCTTTCATGGGGAGGGGGTGGATTTGATGAAGACATTCCTTTTAGAACTGAACTTTCCAAAGACACCTTCACCTCTCCTTGCCTGGCTGTGGGGAAATAGACCTTGCTTTAGGAAAAGCTGTTGCAACATTTTTAGTGGATGTGTTGTGGGTGGTATCAAAGCCAAAACTTTAATTTTTTTTATTATCTAACGCGAAACTGGGGGCTGAATCTATGTAAGATAGCCTTATTAGTCTAAATATTCCAATGCTGTGTTGTTAATGGGTAGATTAATCACTTTTTTGTTAACTAAGCCTAAGAAAGAAACTGAGTTCTTAGTTTGTTCTTGACTTTTCTAAGGACAAATTCCTGGACTGATGTTTCCCATAGAGGTTCTTTCAGAATAAGAGGACAATCCATGGTAGTTAGACCATAGGCACCATTGGTGTGGTGGTGTATGTGAAAGTTTGGCAGAATTATGAAGAGAACTAGTCCGCTTTTGAAAATTACCAAGCACCCATCTTGCTTGTCACTATCCTCCTTTTCCCTCTCTGCCTCCTCCAAACCTCAGATGTCATCCAGTTCTTGACTTGGGTCAAATTCTTATCCTTCCCAGGCAGATAAAGCAAAACACTTATCACCTTAAAGTAATAGCTATGTGTGTCCCATAGTCCTGCAGATTGAGCCATGGAGAGCCAGCAGCCTGTAGATTGTCTGGTGAGAAGTTAATTCTTCCCAGAGGGCACCTTCTTTGTGGTCTCACACAAAGTCCATATATATAATATCTTTTGGTCTTTTTGATTGTGAGCCTAGACTCTAATGACCAAGATCTTTCCAGCCTTAAAACATTAATTTTACTTATGAGATACCTGCATTCACTATCTAGTTATCTTCTAAAACATCTTAAACCATCACATTCAGGCTTAGAGGTCAACAAATGAATTTTTTGCAGAGCACAGACAATTTATGTTGTACCACAATTGTCTCCTCCTCCCCCTCCTCCCCCTCCTCCCCCTCCTCC
>NC_034601.1:39656376-39667307 GCF_900095145.1 Mus pahari
TCATACTGCTGTTGATCACCAAAGGATGCCGGACTGGAACTCAAGCAGGTCAGAAAGCAGGAGCTGATGCAGAGGCCATGGAGGGATGTTCTTTACTAGCTTGCCTCCCCTGACTTGCTCAGCCTGCTCTCTTATAGAACTCAAGACTACCAACCCAGAGATGGCACCACCCACAAGGGGCCCTCCCTCCTTGATTGCTAATTGAGAAAATACCTTACAGCTGGATCTCATGTAGGCATTTCCTCAACTAAAGCTCCTTTCTCTGTGATAACTCCAGCTGTGTCAAGTTGACACAAAATTAGCCAGTACACATGTGAACCACATGTGCATGTCTGGTACCAGGGGAGGTCAGGAGATGGCATCAGATGCCCTGGAACTAGTGTTACAGACAGTAGTGAGATGTCAAGTGGGTGCTGGAAACCAAACCCAGGTCCTCTAGAGGAGCAGTCAGGGCCTCTTAGCCACATAGCACAATTTTATAACTTCTGACTAATTTCCTATGGAAATACTTTGCCTTGAGGTTATTTTAAAGTTTATGAAACAATATCCAATGGGAACCCCAAGTAACCCTAAATTGCTTTCATATACTTGCTTTGTCACCAATGTCAGAGCTCCCCTGAGCAATATATTCTCATTAGTTTTGGTTTTGTTATAGATATTGAAGTTGTCCAAGTTTTTCTTTTTTGTCTTTTTCTTTTTTTCATTTTTTTTGTTTTGTTTTGTTTTTGTTTTTGTTTTTGTTTTTGTTTTTGTTTCTTTGCTTTGCTTCGTTTGAGACTGGGTTTTTCTGTGTAGCCTTGGAAGTCCTAGAATTCACTTTGTAAATGAGACTGGTCTCAAACTCACAGATCCACTTGCTTTCTGCCTCCCAAATGCTGGGATTAAAGGTGTCTGCTACCACTGTTGACTGACCTTAGGTTTTTCGTGAACTTCTTCAGATTTAAAACCAGTTGAAAAATCTCACTCGTCATCTGGGTTTTCTAAGATTTCAGTGGGTGACCATTTTGATATTTGGGGGTCCAGATTGTCTCCCCAGGGCACAGTGATAGTACTTGGAGGTGTCCTATAAAAAGCCATTTAAAGTCCACTGAGTTTCGCTTATTTCAGCACAGATGACCCAAATCACCTTTCCCCAACTGCAGGCAACTAGGCTTTATTTCCTCTCAAGCCAGTTCCTCTAGCTTAGATCTCCCTCTTTCTCACCATTGGCTGCCTTGTGAATAATAATGCCTTTTGGGGTGTGTGTGTGTGTGTGTGTGTGTGTGTGTGTGTGTGTGTGTGTTGGGGGTACCTTTTAATGTTAATTTTTGGCTGACTTCAAGAGCTAAGGGGTAGGGGTTGTAGACATGTGTATGAATTGCCCCCTTTCAACAAGGAGAGTGAAGCAGCACAGGACTGATAGAGGCCTGTAAGGAAGGTCGGCGAAAGAAAGACTAAACCAGCAACAAGGCAAGCCACAAGTCTGAGGGAGAACAAAATGAGTGGTTCAGGAGTATGAAGTCCACTCAGTTCATAAGACTGAAAACCAAGCAAGTCCCAAAATATCACCAAAGGTCAACAATAGCCCCACCCACCCAGCCCTGGGAGCCAGACGAAAAGCAGCGGTGCATTCTCTGCCAATGATCCAAAGATGTAAGTGTGATTAGCTTCTTCATTCAGTTCCCACCGGTTAAGCATATTATCAAATGTAAAGACATTGTACATGGTCACACACTTAGGATTGTACTTCAGTCCAGCTCTCTTTGACTCAAAACGGTGATGGGCTTGTCACAAAAGTCTACCTATGCCTAGAATTGTTTCCAAACAATTAGGGCTCTACATAGTTGTTCGGCCAATGAGATGTGTGTCCTTTAGCTCTATGTGGTTGTCAACCATGAATAGACAAAATTCAGTCCCTTTCTTTCCAGGAACTGAGAACTTTCAATGTTGGTGTCCTCTGTCCCTAGCATTCCAGCTTGGGCTTTAGGTGTCAGTCTCCAAGAATCCATCAGTTTGTGCTACATTTCGGGGTTCAGACTGTCACGACTCCCAGATCTCGGTCTTATAGTTCCTTGGATTCCAGATCTAGTAATTTGGTGGCTTTCCTATATTCTCTTAGGTCTTGCAGAGTTTCTGTCATGTCGAGTCTTAGTAGCTTTCACCCCTCTCTTCTCACATTTCCCCTCCTCAGTCTTAATTAGAGCTCTGCACAGTCTCTGCTGTTCTTCAGGCATCTTCTAGTGATTGCTGGATGTACTTGGATGGCTTTTAACCCGGGGCTGCTTGCTCTTCACGCTACCAGTTCAATCTGCTGTAGTAACAGCAGAGAACACTGTAGACAAGTGAGACATTCTGATATGACATTATTGAGACATAATGTTGCAGCACAGGAGGGTAAGGTGCAGGAGGGAGGTCTACAGGAGTGAACATAAGGAAGTGAGATGAGGTCTGGCTGAAGACAGTCACATATACGCATAGCCTCTCTCTTGCTGGCCACCCACTTTCTACTTAGTCATGCTGGGCACAGATGTGCTAGGCTCACTGACCCCAGGCATCATGGGCAGAGGAGGAATTCCCTTCTCACCATATTGAAGACATCTGTAGACATTCCAAGGAAGCGGTAGAAAATGTACAGACTATCTTGAGAGTGCTCAACATTTGAGAAAGTGTTGCCAAATTTTATTAAGTAAACATCAAAACTGCACGTATACACACAAGGGATATTGTCCTAGTTTCAGGAGTAATGGGGATGTCTGCCGTGTACCTCAGAGGCAGTACATGATCCTGATCTGGATCAGTTGCTCCTGGTTTTGTGATCTTGAAGAAAAACAATCCTAAGTAATGAAATCCCCAGGTGGTGCCTTGGAAGCCTTCTGGGATATGAAAGAAGGTCAAAGAAGACTAATGGAGATTAAGAAAGACTTAAAAAGCTTACTTTAGGAAGGGAAAAAGGTATTGCTTTAGAAGTAACTACTATATTGATAGCTTCCCATCTGGTGTAATACTAGAATGGAATTTCCATGGAAAGGGGGACTCGTATGAAAGGGTATTGAATCTGTGACTTAGAGATCAAATGCAGCTGACCAATTGCATCAGAAAGAACCTGAAGAATTTTGGTTCTGGCAGCAGTACGAAAAGCAGTCTAGAAGGCATCTTCCTCCATTCTGGCAAGCAAGTTTGCATCGGAATCTAAACCAAGGCTGTAAACTGGCCTTGCCCTGTGGGTACCTCCACCCTTACTCCACTCCTTGGCTTCAGCTGCAAGTGGGGCCCTGAATCAGGTCAGGCACCAAGCAATAGGGCTCTCACTTCCTCAATGTATTTCCTTTTCCTCCTCCTCACTTTCTCCCCCATTTCCTTTCCTGGTAGGGATCATCAGATAAACTCTAGGCCTTGCTCACACATTTTTGCCTGTGCCAGTAGCACAGTAGCAGCACTCTGTTTATCTTACGTCTAGCTTCAAGATTTACTCTTCTGCAAACACAGCACTTAAATCTTTTCTCGAGTTTCTTGCCAAACTGAGGACCTCGAGTCTAAGAACGTTTGAAAAATTAATTAATTTTTTGCTTATTCATTTTACATCCCGCTCACTGCCCTCCTCAGGGTCACCCCTTCCACAATCCTTCCCTCAACCCTCCTTTCTCCTCTGAGCAGGAGCCCCCCCCCCCAGGTATCCCCTAACCCTGGCACTCTAAGTCTCTATGAAGCTAGGTGCTTCATCTCCCACTGAAGCCAGACAAGGAAGCCCAGCTAGTAGAATATATCCCACATTCGGGCAACAGCTTTTGGGATAGTCCCCGTTCCAGTTGTTCAGAACTCACATGAAGACCAGGCTGCACATCTGCTATATATGTATGGGGAGGCCTAGGTGCAGCCCATGTATGTTCTTTAGTTGGTGATTAAGTCTCTGAGAGTCCCAAGGGTCCAGGGTAGCTGACTCTGTTGATCTTCCTGTGGAGTTCCTATCCCCTTAGGGGCTGCACTCCTTCCTATTCTTCCATAAGAGTCCCTGAGCTCCACCCACTGTTTGACTAGGAACTTTTTAAATGAACAGTTCTTCCTTTCTGTTCGCCCCTTGGCTTTCAGAGGCCATAGCACTGAGCCTATATTGGCCAGAATCTGTTCATGAAATGGCAGCAAAGGTTCTGGAAAGTGCACAGGTATAACAACTGGAGAAAAAGAATGGAGCCTGAGGTGGAGGTGGGATTAAAGGTCTTTTTAAAATCTCTCCTTCTTGACACAAGTCATTTCATAACTCTGTTTTTTATGAATCTAGAAGTCTTGTTTTAGTGAATTATTCATGAAATCCACATCGGCATAAAAAGACAACGTGCAGTGGTTTCTTTTAGTTAGAAGACAGAGCTCTTGGGGAACTTGCCAGGATTTCTGGGATGGGAACAGTGAGAACAGTTTGCTGAAGCCAACACATTGCCCATCTTTGATCCTTAGGTGCCTTTTGGGAAGCCTTAGGAGGCCGATTGCCTGCTACAGTAAAAGGCTTATTTTAAGCTCCACCTTCACTTACCCGTGTCTGGCCACGGGCATCAAAGGGAGTCTGAACCAGCCAGAGTTCTGCTCCATACCACGTGGAATCGTTTCAAAGAGTCAGGGTTGGCACGCCTTAGCTCCCTGCTTCCTGTACTGCCTGCTTTCATACTCTGGGTTCACACCCAAGGCCAAGGAAATGATGGCATTTCCTCTAACCGTGAGATTCGAGGAGAGACTTTCTGTTGATGTTACAGTTATTCACATGTGATAAATACACAAGTGTCCAACAGGATACCAGCAGAAAGTCTGCGGCTGCACTGGTGCCTTTGATCACTCGCTTATGACCCAGTTATTAGATTACAGTTGGAGGACAGGCTTGTAGCTCATCTGTTTTGCTATCATTGGTTCCTGGCTGGACTCCTATTTTATGACAGAAATTCAATTTTTTTTTTCTAGGTTTGTGATGAACTCTGCCTGCCATAGTATGTAACTGTAGCATGTAACAAGCAAGTCTAAGTCAAAACAAATCAGACTAAGGGAGGTCGATGGCTTGGTGGGTGGTGCTCCCCCCTCCCCACGGCTGGTCCATGGCTCAGGTCTGAACTTAGAGATGTGTGTTTGTTTGGGAAAGAGCCTTGGATATAATTAGGCTAAGATTCTGAGGCAATCCTATGTTATCCCTGGGTCCCCACACTCAACCCAAAGAAGGAGACAAAAGCTGGGCTTCAAATGATGCTCCTACACCTTCTCCCCACCAGAATAGATGCCTGACACCGATTTCCCTGGAAATCTGGAAGAAACCAACATCACTCGTGCTTTAGTTTCAGAATTATAGCATTCAGAATGGTGAAATAACGCTGCTCTTACTTCACACCACAGAAACTGTAATAAGTAATCATGACAGCCCTGGAATCAGTTAAAAGATCAATGTTAAAAAAGGAAATCCAGCAAAAGCAATTATCGGTTCATCTTGTGTGTGGGCAGGTAGGTGGAACATGGACCATGTATTATGCAAAGGTTTGCACTGTCTTGAAAATTCGTTGAACCAGGAAGTCCTGCTTCAAGTTCCAACAGTGTCGGTAAGGGTGAGCCCCTCTTTCTCCCTAGACTTCTGTTTTTCCACTATGAAAGGAAGATGCTCCCACATCTTCATGCCCCAGACAGACCCAAACCAAAGCTTGTGTGTCATTACATTTTTATGGGGACTTAACAATCTTCAGATGGCAACATAGCTGTTCCAGCTAGAATAAAATGTGACCAAGAACATTGAAAGCTCGAAAAGTAGTCTATGCTGAAACATCATCAGTCCCAAGATGTGTTCTCATAGGGTGGTACACATGGATGGAACTACATCCCCTAGTCTGTGGGCTGGATGGGATCTGGTTTGGGCTTAAAGCCCACACCCCTAGTGATATACTACTTCCAACAAGGCCACAACTCCTTAGTCTTTCAAATAGTGCCACTTCTTGACATTCAAATATATAAGCCTATGAGGCCATTCTTATTCAAATAACCACAAATCTTAATTAGAAGTAATGCTCCAAACCAGATACCCCTGGGTAGAGTTTATATGCTATCAGCACTACATTTTGAGGAAGGTCACCTACAGGGTCCACAAGTTTAAACACCAATGTGTGAGGGACCAAACTCCTTCCTGGGTTAACAATCAAGTGTAAATTAATTTCCTACTTTTCTTTACCCACTGACATTTGAGGAGGTGTAGAAATCCCCCTCCCCCCCCCCCGTGATCCTGGATTGTAGATTTTATCTTATAGGGTCAGTTACATTACTACCTTAATGGATGTTTATCATTAATAGAAAGGGTTCTCCTCTGTGTCTTTTTTTCCTTTTGGCAAGGCTGGGGGCAGGGGCAGAATCTCTCCAGGCACTCTAGGCTATCCTTGAACTCACAGTCTTCTTGCCTGAAGCTCTGGCTATGAATGCTGCTGGGTTAGAGGCATGCAGCGCACCATCCTTCCTGGATGTGTAGTCCCCCAGCCTAGAACAGTGAAAGGCAAAGGCTAGCAGTGTAACTTAGCAGTGTGGTAGAGCACTTGCCTTGGCTATGCAAGTCCCTAAGTTTAATCCCAGCACTAAAAAGCAACAACACCGTGTGCAGAATAGTGGAGGGAAGGGGAGGGGAGGGGGATACAGAGCTGCTGGTCAGTGCATGTTCATTGAGCTAACCAGTGAAATAGTTTGCATGGATTCCTTTTGTACCTTCAATCTGCTCTTCAATATATATGTCTATAGCTAACTAGGGACTAATGGTGCATGAAGCCTGGTCACCCTGGCAACATGAAACATAAAGGAAAGAAATGATAGATACAATGCTGGTTTTCTTTGGACAGTTTTTGGAAATTACAACAAAAATTGAGTAAATGCCTGAAGGCTTGTAAGTCACAGAGATATGGTTTGATTGTTGTCCCTTAAGCTTCGGAGCAAGTAGATCAGGCTGTTTCTTGTATGGGTTACAATCTCATAAGAAACCAAGACAACCCATTTCCCCCCAGGGATCTTTTAAATGATTATCTTCTCCTGTTTTACCCTTGTCTCCCACAAGCCTCTGTGATTCAGTCTAGAAACAGCAGCAGTTCTGACTTTACAGGGTCACCCTCTGTCCTGACGGAGCCGGGCTGTCTTCACAGGGCTCATACATCCAGCCCCTTGTCTTGAATGTTTTTGGGAAAACTCACAAAAGCCTGAAAGACCATGACCAAGAACGAATATCAAAAGTTGGGTTGTTGTTTTTTTTTTTTTTAATTGAACAGCTTCTCAGTTAATGGACTGACAAAGCAGTCAGCCAGACACATGTGTGTCCAATAGGATTCCAGCTGGGAGACACAGAAGCCAGGCTGTATTTGGCAATCTGGAAGAAGGGTGAGATTACTCTTGGAAAAGTTTTCTGCAAAGAAGGACTGAATGTTCAAGACAGATAAGCACCCTGTCAGGCCGAGGGTGGGGGTGAGAGTCTTTGGAGCCAAATGAGTGAGAAGATTGCATTGCTCTCCTGAAGCCAGAGCCCAGATGTTCAGAGCTCAGAGGGCTGTGCTGGCCCAGTCGGGAACCCAGAATCCACTCGGTTTTCATCTCTGAGGGGGAAGAAATTCTATTCCCAGCATGGAGGAAGCTGCGCTGGTGCTGGGCTATCTAATGCTGCCTTTGTTTACCCAGCTCCTTGCGTATTTATCTTCATCCATGCTTGGTGTGTCCTACAATCCTTTGCCGGCTTTTACAAGAACTCCTATAGCAGGAGGAACAAATGGCTCTGGCTAGCTGTTTTATACTTTGTCTTCTTGGGCTTACCTTCTTTGTTTAATTTCTTACAGGGGAGGATGCCTGAGGAAGCCTTCCTTCCATGGCATCACTTTAGACATCACTGTCGATTGCCGATATCCTCAACTACTCTTTAAGGTGGATGAAAAGTAGAGTCCTCAATTGTTGAGTTTTATCCAGTTCTAGTCCTGCAAATTCAATTTAAATAAGAAATAAATGTTCCAAATTTAGTTCTGTCACTATTTATTTATTTATTTATTTAGGATGGCGAAAGATCTAAGTTTCTTAAGGATGTAAGAAGCACCTGGCAGAGTGCCTGGCAATCACAGAAGTGGATGCTCACAGTCAACTATTGGATAGACACAGGGCCCCCAATGGAGGAGCTAGAAAAAGTACCCAAGGGGTCTGCAACCCGATAGGTGGAACAACAATATGAACTAACCAATACCCTCTGAGCTCGACTCTCTAGCTGCATATGTAGCAGAAGATGACCCAATCGACCATCATTTGGAAGAGAGGCCCCTTGGTCTTGCAAACTTTATATGCCCCATAGAGGGGAACGCCAGGGTCAAGAAATAGGAGTGGGTGGGTAGGGGAGCAGGGCGGGGGGAGGGTATAGGAGACTTTTGGGATAGCATTTGAAATGTAAATGAAGAAAATATCAAATAAAAAAAATTTTAAAGAAAAAGGAAAAAAAGAAGCACCTGGCGGTGGTTCAATCATCTCATTTCTGTATTATAACCTCATGGGTCCTTTGGCTCCTTAGAGTGTATGGAAGCATGAGTACCTTTGGCCTAATGGCAGCCATAGTTATATAGTAGTTTGTCAGTTATATAGTAGTTTGTCAGTGTTGAGTCCTCAACATTGCCTCATCCTCTTGTCCCGAAATACTCACAAAACAGCTCATGTTAGACAGGATGGTGCCCAGGGACAGGATACTGGGGGAAGAGAGAGTACCATTGAGCAGCTAGGCGAGTCTCTCTATCTTTTTCCTTAACAAAGCAATGGAGCTGTCACAGGTAGCCATGAAAGCTTCGGTATGAATGAAGCCCAGGAAGCCTGGAGAATCCTAGTAGCAGACAATGCTGGGGAAGACAGTATGCGTAAAGACAGCATCTTTCTTCTGGTTATAAATAAAAGGAAGTTCTCTGTGGCACCCTGTGAACTGATGATACTGTTCCTCTGATGTGAAAGGAAACCAGGGAATAAAAGATAACTTAAGAAACTGCTTGTTCAGAGTAGCTTCTTTTAATGAACTGTTGAACAACAAACAAAACAAAAACAAAAGCAAAAACCAACCACCACTTTTCTTAAACATTTAATCAAAGATTATTTTTGTTTCCCACATCCAATTCCAAGAAGCTTCTAAGTTCTCCATGTTGTTGAATGTTTACAAAGCATTTGACCCATTGTATGAGATTAAGAGTGTTCATTTTGAGATATTTTCTTGATTTATATAAACATGAATTTGAGGTCATTTGTGCAGTTCATTTTTTGAATTTATACAGCACCAAATAAATTAGTCTCCTACAAAGTGAACTCTATATTCTGTAAGTTAGATCCACTGGCATGTTCTTTCTTCACTCTCCTGGGACACACATTACTTCTGTGCCATGCTGTTCCCTATCCCGACAAGCTCTATTCTTCATCCTCTGCCCCAGTAGGGCACACACCAGAGTTAGAAGTAGCAGCTTCTATCTGTAGTTTCCATCCAAGTTTCTGGTAGAATTTCCATATAACCTTTTTTTCTTTATATTACAACCCTTTATCCATTGACTATGCTTATCTCAAGACTAGTTTATATGCCCAACACTTGGCTAGGGAGTGAAGATCCCATAGTTTAAAAGACACATGATATGCACTCACTGATAAGCGGATACTAGCCCAGAAGTTCAGAATATACAAGATACAATTCCCAAAACACATGAAACTCAAGAAGGAAGATCAAAGTGTGGATATTTCAATCCTTCTTAGAAGGGGTAATAAAATACCCATAGAAGGAGTTACAGAGACAAAGTGTGAAGCAGAGACTGAAGGAATGACTATCCAGAGACTGCCCCAACTGGGGGTCCATCCCAAATACAACCACCAAACCCAGACACTATTGTGGATGCCTCCTGAGAGGCTCTGTCAGTACCTGACAAATACAGAAATAGATGCTCACATCCATCTATTGGACAAAGCACAGGGTTTCCAATGGAGGAGCTAGAGAAAGTATCCAAGGAGCTGAAGGGGTTTGCAGCCCAATAGGAGGAACAACAATATGAATTAACCAGTACCCCCAGAGATCCCCTGGACTAAATCACCAATCAAAGAAAACACATGGTGGGACTTACGGCTTTAACTGCTTATGTTGTAGAGGATGGCCTAGTTTGTCATCAATGGGAGGAGAGGCCCTTGGTCCTGTGAAGATTCTTTTCCCCAGTATAGAGGAATGCCAGGGCCAGTAAGCAGGAGTGGGTGGGTTGGTGAGCAGGGGGAGAGGGGAAGGGATAGGGAACTTTCAGAGGGGAAACTAGGAAAGGGGATTACATTTGAAATGTAAATAAAGAAAATATAAAAAAAAAAGATAGGAAGGAGGTCATACTGTCAAAATGTTTTGTAAACATTTATGCTTGTACTAGTAGGTTTGTGCTGTTTTCAACTTTAGCCAGCAAAGCTTCTTTTTGCAGTGCTAGAGGTTAATACAGAGAATCACAACTGGTGAAAGTGCTAAGAACAATTGACTATGTGTGCTCAGCTCTCAGTGGGTTTAAATGAGTCATCTATGTCAACTTCTCCTCACTCAAGGCTTGAGGAACATATAGCATAAGATTGGTTAGCAAGAATGTAAGAGCTAAAGGAAGGGGAGGGGAGCGAGAGTGAAATGCTGTCCTCTGGAAATGATGTGATGCCTGTGCACATGAATTCACACCAGCTGTGGTCATCTGCACAAGATCAAGCCAGTCAAAACTACAGCGTGGCTGGTGGAGGAGATCACAAGGCTGGACTCCTAGCTAAGGGGCTACAGCAGCTGATATCTGCTTAAGGAGGGTTAATCTCCTTTTTCAGAGTGTCACCTCTGGGAGGTTGGTTGCCCACCACCCCAGATGGCCTCACTGCCATGCACTTTCGGGCAATACTAATTGAAGCCATGGCTTCTGTGTTAATGAGTGTGTGTGTGTGTGTGTGTGTGTGTGTGTGTGTGT
>NC_034601.1:39668137-39680220 GCF_900095145.1 Mus pahari
TCTCTCTCTCTCTCTCTCTCTCTCTCTCTCTCTCTCTCTCTCTCTCGTAATAATTTTGAAGTTGAGCCTTTAGCAAATGGGCCTTTAGAAGACATTTCCAGTTAAAATTACAGGAACCAGTCATTTTAAAGACAAACCCTTAGAGTCTAAGCCCTATCAGCAACTCTGCCAAAACCCACATCTCAGAACACACTACAACCTTTCAAACACAACAGCTCTGAATCACTCATCCATTAAACCCACCCAAGTTAATAATAATTCTTTGGGGGTTCCTACCATGAATATTAGCTTTTCCTTATTTTTATAGCAATCATGTATTATTTTTATGATGAAATGGCATATTTTATAACAATTAACTTTATTTTTAAAGGAAAACAATCCAGGATAAAATGAGGTCTACACTATGTGGCTGACTAGTGTATATTGATTGGCATATGGTAATTTGACTGGCATAAAGCCTGGTACAGCCTAGGCTCCTAAGTGATTACTCCATTTTTTTTTCAAATTCACCTCCAAATCACCAGGAGTGGGCATGATGCCTAGAATATTGCTCAATAAATATTTTTTGCATGAATATGTAAGCAAACTTCCAACTAAAATTAAAGATATTAATAGTAAGGCTGCTGACCATGGAAGTTACTACCTTTAAGAAAAAGATAAAAACTTAACATCTTTTAGGGCCTAACAGCTCTTACTCAAACAGGCAGTGATGTCAAAATACTAAAGGCCTATTTACTGTCTCAGATTCTACTTTTAATCTTATCCTAATTAATCCAGGACCCACTCAGGTAAATAATCACTAATAATTGTGATGTTTGAACATTGTAAAAACCTTGTCTTATGGAAGGAGTCCTGGTCACAAAGTTTGTATTACAGACTGAAACAGAACAGAATGGCAGACCTCTGGTCCGCTTACCTGGTAAGACTTGCATATTTACCATAATAACCACAGAAAACCTTTATGGAACTACATAGAACTATATTCTTATGCCTACCATTGTTAATGATGAACTAATTCTTAGTTAAATGCATTTTCTTGGCTCTGGAGACTGTTATGCATATTTGAATCATCAGAGGAAGGGAAAGTAGGGTAGACTGAAATCCCAGAGTGCTTACATCCTTTTGTTTCCAAACTAATTCCAGACCTTCACTTACAGCACAGAAATCCTTTTTATACTACGATAATCTAGGGTTTGTCACATAATTTGTTTACTCAAACATGAGTTTACTTCACTTTAGTTCAAGAAATCTAGACTTACTTATTTTCTTCCCGGATTCTTTCCCTTGGCATAGGAAATAGAAAATAAATCTCACGCCATCTTCATCCATTTCTTGTCTGCTGTAACCGAGTGCTTTCCCTTAGGTTAGCTACTGCCCATCAGATACCACTTCTGTGCAGCTTGTCTCACCAAACAACATACCACTTCCTCCCTCGCTCACCCTGCTAGTCAGCCTTGTGGAAAGGAGCATTCTAGCATGACCCCAGGACCTACCCACCTCTCCTCTACTCACCCCATGTCACCTCTGCCATGTAAGTAATTAAAATCAAATGGTTTGAAGATGCTGGCACTTTAAACTCCAGCACAAAGAGCATCTGGAGTTTTTATTAAGTCCACACATGGTTCGTAGGTCTTCAGTTTGAAAGAAGAATAACACAAAAGGACAGCTAATATGTTTTTTTTTTAATTCCCTTAAAATTTAGTATTGTGGGTCTGTAGAGATCTGGAGAACACCATAGACTTGGTGGAGAAATTCTCCAAATATGAACAAGCTGTTTAATTTTCTTGTTTTTTAATATTTCTAGTTTTACTTGAGTTGTTTTGTTCTGGTTCTCTTCTGTATAGACACAGAAGAGTGAGTGCTTATGAAAGTTTGACTGAAAAGACAGTTCAAGGACCAGCAACCTAGCAAAGGTGATGTAATTATTAAATTTGAAATAGCAAAACTGAGATTAATAGTCTATACAGAGACTCTCAAAAATTAGGAAGCTGAAGCAAGAGAATTGTTGTCAGTTCAAGGCCAGCCTGAATTATATGTAAAGACCTTGTCTCAACAAAACAAAAGGAAATAAACAATAAATACCCAAATAGCTTTTCATAGTATCTATGATCCCATATTTTGCCAATATGTAAAATGAGAAAAAAATGCCATCCTGTCCCAGTTATAATGAGGTACTCTATAGCTTAAAATTGAGGACAGATGTGGTAGTTTTCATGAAAATAGTTCCCATGGGCTCATATATTGAAATGTGTGGTCTTCAGTTGTTAGAACTGTTTGGGAAGGATTAGGAGGTATGGCTTTGTTGAAAGACATGTGTTACTGGAGCAGTACTTGGAGGTTTTATAAGCTATTCCATTTAGCTCTCTCACTGCCTTGTGCTTCCAGCGAAAGATGTAAGCGCTCAGCTATGGCTCCATTCTTGCCTACCTGCTGTCATACTCTTCTCCATGATGGTCATGAAATAACTCTCTAAAGCTACAATCCTTCTTAGAAGGGGGAACAAAGTACCCATGGAAGGAGTTACAGAGACAGTGTGAAGCAGAGAATGAAGGAATGACCATCCAGAGACTGCCCCACCTGGGGATCCATCCCATAAACAACCACCAAACCCAGACACTACTATGGATGCCAACAGAACTTGCCGGCAGGAGCCTGATAAAGCTGTTTCCCCGAGAGGTTCTGTCAGTGTCTGACAAATACAGAAGTAGATGCTCACAGCCTGGGTCTCCAATGAAGGAGCTAGAGAAGGTATCCAAGGAGCTGAAGGAGTTTGCAGCCCCATAGGAGGAACATCGATATGAACTAACCAGTACCCCCAGAGCTCCCTGGGACTAAACCACCAACTAAAGAAAACACATGGTGGGACTCATGGCTCTTGATGCATATATAGCAGAGGATGGCCTAGTTGGTCATAAATAGGAGGAGAGGCCCTTGGTTCTGTGAAGGTTCTATGCCCCAGTATAGGGGAATGTCAGGGCCAGGAAATGGGAGTGGGTGGGTTGGTGAGGGGGATAGGGGGCACGGATGTGTATGTGTGTGTATGGATATGGATAGGGAGTTTTCAGAGGGGAAACTAGGAAAGAGGAAAACATTTGAAATGTAAATAAAGAAAATATCTAATATATATATATATATATATATATATATATANGAAATGGGAGTGGGTGGGTTGGTGAGGGGGATAGGGGGCACGGATGTGTATGTGTGTGTATGGATATGGATAGGGAGTTTTCAGAGGGGAAACTAACTGCTAATAACAGCCTTAAGTTTTTTCTTAAAAAAAAAAAAAATATATATATATATATATATATATATATATATATATATATATATATATGAGACAGCCTTATTCACATATATATATGAATGATGAATGACAGCCTTAGCCTTCCACCCAGGAGTTGTGTGCCTTCTGAATGACATTGCAAATAAGATTTACCAAAGCCAAATATTTGTATATTTGAGGGAATCTACAATCAGACATTGGTAGAGCTATTTAAAACACAAGTAGAAAGTTTGTGTGAAAATGTCTCTTGATTCAACTTTGATCAATTGGTGAAAAGGTTAATATAAGCTGTAAACTTTAAAAAACAAAATTTACAAAGGTTCCTTCATTTACTCATTCATTCATTCACTTGCTGTACAAACATCAATATGAACTTCTGGAACATCAGAGAAATCAAAGATCAAGGTTTCTACTCCAAATAAATCTTACATTTTAGCTTAAAAAAAAAAGAAAGAAAAGAAACTGTGAGCTCCCCAGTATGCCCTTTCTTCTCTAAATTGTCTTTGTCGTGGTATGCTGTCACTACAATTGAAAAGTAACTAAGACAAGAGGTTTGATAAATTCCTTTACTAGTGTCAGAGTTAAAGGGTCAATGTATTTTTGCAAAACTATTATGCTAAACATTGAGACGATCTGTTATACAGTACTATTAAAAACAATTATTTGTGAACCATGACTTTAAGGGGCAAAACAGATCTTGCAAACTGTACTGTGACACAATTTCTTGATGAAAATGTGGCAATATTGTGTTTTTATATTATCTCGAACTATGTTGTACCGTGCTTCTCTCAAACAAGTAACTCTGCATCTAGACTTGTGGAAAAAAATGAAGTTAACCATAACTGTCCAATCTGATTGAAGAGATTTCTTTTCAAATTTTCCCAGTATTTTTGGTCTTCTCTTGCATGTGTGCATGAATACACACACACACACACACACACACACACACACACACACACACACACACACACGTGCGCATTTATAGCCAGATAAAGATCCTCCAAATTATATATTAGAAATTTTGTAGCAAAAAGAGAGAGGAGGGCTGGGGAGGTAGTTTAGTGGCAAAAAAAAACTTGATTAACATCAAAGAAGTTCTGGCTTCAACCAGCAAAGGTCAGGAAAGAAGATGGAAGGAGAAAGAAGGGAGAGGAGAAATAGAGAGAGTGAGAGAGGGGGAGAGAGAAAGGAAGAGAGAGGGAGGATAAAAAACAGAAAGAGAATGAGAAAGCAAGGAAGGACATGTTTTGTGAGTTCAAACCACCTTAAGGTTTATCAGCAGAAGCGCCATCCACACAGTAGAAGAGATAACAAAATGCTGTGACTTCTTCACCCTTTGGCATTTTCATAAACAAACTCCATGCCCTACCTTCTCCATGATCTCAACAAGGCTAACATCAAGCTTCTTATGTTGACAATCCCCCTACGAGACATGTGTCCCCACTGTGAACCCTGGTTGGTTCCCGGGACTCTGGCTCTTCAGGGTCCTCATTTGCCAGAGCTCCCATGCAGTACCAACTGCTGTATCCAGATAAAGGTACAGGCCTCCATGTCTTGCTCGACATCGGATCTGAAGCTGCAGCAGCATGTTCTTTCAAGGGCTTTTGCTCAAAGGGTTGCATCCTGCAGTGTTCTCAGATGTCTGATTCTCATAAATTAGAATCAGTAGATAATCAAGTGATTTGAAACGTCTTCATTGGTTTCTGTGCTTTCCTGTCTTACAGCATGAGGAAGGCTGGGCCTGGACGATCACATCAATTAAACAACTAAAACCACAATACCTAACAGGAAATTCTGCATTTTTCTCCAAATGTGTGAAGAGCACAGTTGGGTGGCTATGGAAAACCTTCTATAGGTAGGACTTGCACCTTGATTCATGGGCATCATTTTGTGGCGATTTTGATAAGAGAGAGTTAGGTTCCTGAAAATGTTACCTGTTTTATGGGTCTGGTGTTGTTCTGTTTTTATAATTCACTGAGTTCTTGTGAACTCTGACCACTTTGCTTAAGTGTGTTTCTCCTGTCAGCTGTCTTACACTGCCTATGAACAGAAAAAGAAACATGCTTTTAATAAGGCTGCATAAGGATATCAATAAGCGATTGAAAGTGAGGTTTTCAAAATCTACACAGAGTTGTCATTGAGCCTACAACTACGCATCATGAGTGAGCACAAGAAGGAAAGAGAATGGCGAGGAAAGATACACCTAGGTCAGGGTCCCTGATTTCAGACATAGAAGAAATTGTGTCTAGTTTCCAACCTGGGGCTCAAGTTTATCTAAGGAGCCTTGTGGGGGAAAAGGAGAAGCTGAGTGAGGAACCAGAACACAAGTGTTACCCACTGCTTTGAGCAATGGAACACCATATGCAAGTTTGTTGAGGGAAAAGTTTTGACTAAATGAACTGGAAGTATGTAAATAGCACAAAAATCTAGTGTTGTATCCAGTCTAGGAGAGCCTATGTAACACATAATAATAATAATGTAATACTATATAGTAAGGATAGAATTGGCAAGATTGTATTCTTCTAGGAACAGCTCCATATGCCTTCAAAGTTACTCTGTACCTGTTCCTAGTCACTTATTCTGATATTTATTTGTGTGTGTGTGTGTGTGTATATGTGTGTGTGCACATGTGTGTGTATGCATGTGTGTGTGTATGTGTGTGTGTATGTGTGTGTGTATGTGTGTGTGTAAACACTTTCTTCCTTTTGGGAGGCACGAACATTTACTTGTACTTTTAATAAATACATATTTAAATAGGATACATGCAAAATTTTGAGCACTTACCATATTTCTCATTCTTTCGTTTTACCAACTGTGCAACCTACAATTTAAGCATTATCATCCGTTTGCTTCAGTTAAGAAAAATTATGCTCAGAGATAGTAAGCAATTTCTTCACAATCGCCACCCAGGAACTAGTCCTTCAGTTCAGTCCTGGCCCTTTCCACCTTGTCAGCACATCTGTGAGACTTCAGATAGGGTGTGAGCTCCTGCTGAGCTCAGTTGAATCATATATAAAATTATAATCGTTATCATCTCTACTGTGAATGAACAGAGATTAAAATGAGCTTACTCCTAACCATGATTTTCAAGGTAAAACCCAACATTATCTTGGTAACAGGTGATGTGAGCTTTAAGAGTTTGCATTTTGGTCCTGCAAAATTCTGACCTGCATCAGCAGGTCAGAATCCATCGTCTTAGCACATAATGGATCAAAAGCAAGATGCAAGATGGTGCCTACCAAACTTAGGGTTAACAAAAAGTTGCTTTTAAGTTGCCAAGTCTACAGATGATAAATAATGGGCTTGCCTTCTCCACGCACAGATTATACACATGGTTATTGTCACTCCTGCTGAAAAATAGTCTAACATTATCTGTTTAAGGTTTTTTTAGTAAAGTGTGGGTGACCATGCCTATAGCATACAAATGTTTTTTATAAGGCTGAGTAAGGAGGTCTGCAATTGATTGAAATTGAAATCAAAATAAGTTCAGAGCTGGCTTTGAACCTACAAATATGAGCCAAGAGTAGGCACATAAAGATCATAAAATGGGTTAGAAGGGAGAGTTCAGGCTCACTGCCTAGAGACCTAGGGAGGGGAGATTTGATCTAACACCAGCCAGCCCATGCTTGACGGAACAGAAAATGGCCAACCAATGAGGCCATCAACTTTTCCCCAGTAGGTTACATCCATATTCATCAGAAAACCCTTCTATATGCTTTAGTAAAGCTGCAGTGAAGTGGCCTATATTTCTCCTGCATAGAGTAGAATGTTTTAATATTTTTCTGGTGATAATATATGCTTTTGAAATGGGAGTTGTGACAGGGCCTGGGCATCCTTACGAGCCAGCAGAACACTAAGGGTGGCAGCTTTGAGTTGCCCCAGTTTTGTTCAGAGACGATTCTTCTAAGTCTGTGTATAGCTTTGCTATTGTTTGCAACTTCCTGTAATGACTCTATGGTCTTAGTTCTTTCTCTCCCCTGATATTTAGGGTGTCTGATAGAGCCATACATGGATGTTCCTGCTTGGTGAAGAGGTGGTATTATGAACTCGTGTGTACAGAACAGACCTCCAAGTTAGAAAATTCATGCCGTGTACTAAAAGCATGTGGTCCCACTTGTGGCCCACAGTTCAGAAAGCTCCAAGATATTCAAATGAAATGTGCGTTTCTGGGTTCCCTAGACCGCTACTGCAGGAGGTTACACTCAGTGGGCGTAAGGAGCATCTTTTTGGTGCTTTCTAGAAAGGAAAATTTGAAAGAGGCTAGCAGCAATTCTTTTTTGAGCTGGAGGCTTGATGCAGCCTTGTAAGTCTGGTCCTTTTTACAAGAACAGGTTCTCAGAGGCCACACCCTGCCTTTCAGAGGCAGGTTATCAGCATCCACAGAGAACAGCTCCTTCCTTCCTGTACTTCAGAAAGCACCAGCATCAGTTTGGTTTACACTTCCGTCTTCTGATTCATTATTATTGCAACATATGTTTTCTCTGACTGAACCCTTAGGGTTGCATGAAGATGCACTCACAGTGAGCCAAGTATGGAATAGTAATAGAGACTAAAATAGAATCAACAAACTCTTACAAGAGGAATACCTGCCGTGATAGAACTTTACCTGTGTGGCCTAGCACTGTGCAATTTGTAATTGGAAGCCAGCATCTGTCTTTATTGGCTGATGCCTATGTCATTGCAGTTGTTCAGGGGTGTGTGTATTCAATGTGGGTGCAAAGTTACCCTCTGAAACTAAGCTGGAGAGGTGTAAATGGACACTATGAACTGCCTTCAGAAAAAAAAAAAACCCAAAAGATTTCTATAAATGTGACCACATAGAAAGTATAAAAGCAAACAAGTTCAAGATGTAAATGGAAGGAGTTAAGGACTGAAATGTAATCAGAAGCAAGAAAGTGCATGCCTAGGCAAATGTACGTGTGCATGGGTTTGTTTATTTTCCTGATTGGGAATTGTGCTGCTTAGTTATTGTCAGGTTGACAAAAACCACAGTAAGCTGAAAAGAGGAAAACTCGGGTGAGAAATGCCTCCATTAGATTGTCCTGTGGGCGTGTCTGTGGGCATTTTCTTAATTGATGGTTGATGTGAGAGTGCCCCGCCCACTGTGGTCCATGCCATCCCTGTGCAAGTGGGTCTGGGATATATAAGAAAACAAGCTGAGCACGCTGTGGAGGGCAATCCAGTAAGCAGCATTTCTCCACAGGTTGTTTCAGGTTCTGTCTTCAGGTTCCTGTCTTGTGTCGCTGCCCTGGCTTCTCTTCATGATATACTGTAGGCTGTAAGCCAAATAAACCCTTTATTCTCCAAGATTGCTTTTGGTCAGTGTTTTAAGACAGGAATAGAGAAGAAGCCAAAACCGGAATATTGTTTAGTTATTAGCACATAGTTTAATACTTGAGCTTCCTAAGCCATATTTAGTGATTCTGTTTTAAAATTAACCTCAGAGGACCCAGGTTCGGTTCCCAGCACCCACATAGCAGCTCACAGCCATTTGTAACTCCATTTCTAGGCTATCACATGGCTTCTCTCTTCAGTGGGGAGTCAGGTATGTACATAGTACATAAACATGTGTGCAGTCAGAAAATGTATACACAAAAATTTTAAAAATAAACAAATCTTTAATGAAAAAATAATTAAATCTCAGTTACATAAACTGATATTCTGAGGTCTAAAATGTTCAAGTTGAAAGATTTGGAGTTTTTATAAAAATTTGGGAACTTTAGTGAAGTGATTGGGCATGGTATGTTTCTAATCTAAGCACTCAGGAGGGTACAGCAAGATTATTAATATAATAACGAGACTACAATGTGAATTTGGTGATAGCCTTTGCAACAGATCAAGACCAAATCTCAAAAAAAAATTATGAAGATTCATATCCTTGAAAGTGATCCAAGAAATACCCTTGCCAATAACTAATTCTCTGTTTAATGCAATTTCTCTACATGGTTGCTTTTATTTTCAAACAATTGATTAGTGAGTTATGTTAGACAAGTGTATGTTTTAAATGATTAATTTTTAAAATTATATGTGTACAAGTGTTTGCTATCCCATGTGTATGTGTATTATCTGCCTGATGCAGATGCCAGAAGAGGGCATTGGGTTCTTTAGAACTGGAGTTACAGATGGTTGGGAGTCCACATGTAGGAGCTGGGAACTGAATTTGGGTCATCTGCAGGAACAGCAAGTTCTTTCAACTGCTGAGCCATCTCTCCAGCCCCAACTATAGTTTAAAAGTTGTTTTTGAATGAGGAGACAGTGTGTGGGGAACTAGGAAATAACCTTGCTATAGCCGTTTCTCCCTCCAAAATTCATGTGGGAAACAACCGTGGAGGGCAAGGCCAGAAATTCAAGTTTGGTTCTGTGAATTTTTACCCTAAAGTTCAATAGTGTGTCCTGATAAGACAGGCAAAGCATGCAGAGCTGTCAGCTTCATTTAGTGAAGGCCTTTCACATCCACCCCCCACAGCCCATACGCCCCACGCCCTGGCACCTCTTTGAATTCAAATCAGAGCCTCTGACTTCACTGTTGTACCACGCTGATGACAAGGAAGGGAGACACAAAAGCCTCCCTATCAAGGAAAGGGGAGAGGCAGCCTGAAACTTCTTAAGTTCTATGGGACATTAGTATCTAAAGTGAGCCAGGCAACAATCAGAGGCAGCTCCTGGCCATCCATCATGCCATGTGTGTAGTAGAAAGATTTTCAACACAAACAAACAAACCAAAACACCTGTAAGGAGACTACAGTCTTTGTGGAGTGGTCCACTCAAAGCTCCTGTTGGCATGCCTGGATGGTTGCTGTGGCCTATGGGTTGATATGAGGGGCGTGGCAGCAATGAGATGGATCTAGAGGCCTGGAGCTCCCCCTAGGGGCTAAATCTATTCTACCCTGAGTGACCCAAAACTGCCCTAATCAGAAAGTGGACTGCCCAAGCCTAAAACCAAGGAGCCAGAATCCTCAGTGCTGACCATGGAAGCTGTTTCAAGATTCATTTGACAGCAAAATACTTTATATTTCAGAATGAAATGTAATTTATTTGGGTGTATGTGTGTCTGTGTGTGCTCACGTGAGTGTGTGTGCATGTGTATGGGCACTGGTGTGTAGAGGTAGAAGAGGATGTTAGATCCCTCGGGGATTGAGTCAACAGCCTTTGCAGAAAGCCAAGCTGGTTATGCGGGTGCTGGGATCCCATTCTGTCTTCACGATTGGACAGCAAACATTTGTAAATGCTGAGCCAACTCTCCACCACCCCCCAATACCTTATTTTTTGATGATAGATATATTCATACTTTAGAGTAACAAGACATAGCCCAATTTTCCATCAAGGCTGTAGTATATAATAATCTAAAAAGCATTATTGTGTATAGTAATGTAGGCATGTCAGGGCACACACTTCCTACTAGGAGTGGTGTAAAGTACATGACCTGTCAGTTTCTTTAAAATACTAAACTTCTGAACTCTGACTTGTGGTGCCTGGCCCCAATCAGATAAGGGCCTGGGCGCCTGTGTTTCATGTCGCTTCCTGCCACATGGGCCTCAGTGACGATACAACGATTCCTGTGCCAGGTACATTGAACAAGTGACCTATTATCTCTGTGGTTTGGTTTATATTGTAGTAAGATGGCCGTGTACCTCACTTGATAGCAAAAGATAATGGATGGCCCCTAAATGTCATTTAACTACTAACTTCCAGGCCCTTAGCTACAAGGAAACTGTGGTATCAGAAACTGAAAATTAGTTTTTGAGGTTCTTCATTTTATAATCACACTTGGGCAACTTAAAGACTATCTGCAACCCCACTGGATGCAGATACTTTAGCCACAAATAATAAAGGACATTTTGAAGTTGTAAAGTTAATTGAAAAGAATTAAGACAATAAATATCTTTCCTGATATGAGCTCTGTAATGTATGAAGATTTTGGTCACGGATTTGTTAACAGTTCACAAGGATCCTAGAGCCTCGAATAAGACTTTCTAAAGAATATTTACACCCAAAACAGACACCAAAGCGGGGGGTTGGTAAATAAAATATCTCTTCAGTTTGTTTTAAAATGAAACTTTCCTTTCAGGGAATATTTCTGTTAACACTCACAAAATTATTGTTTTCTGGAATGTACCATAAAGAAAACTTACTTCTCTTGTGATTGACGGGAAGGTTTTGGCTGCTGGGTGATTTGAAGGATGTTAAAATCAACTTTTAAAAATAAAACCGACACACCCTGGGATTCTGACAGTTGGGAGACATGGGAGGATTTCTGCAAATTTGTGGGTAATCTAGTCTACATAACAAGTTCAAGGACAAGTGGTGAGATTCTGTCTCCGTATATAATGAACACAAAGATTTGTGCTGTTTTATTCTACTCTGCTTGCAATGTGAAGGCCTAGAAAATTCAACACCGAGATCCTTTGAACTAAAGGAAAATGGAAGGGCTTTAGGTCACTCTGCTCCCAGGTCTGGTCATAAAGAAATTCCCTGAATTTCCCTTCAAAATAGGCCATATGAAGTTCATTTCAGACGGGTTCTGCCCTATCGGTTGGGAGGAAAGAATACTTTTAGGGGAAGGAAATAGCTTCCTTATTCCTTTCCACGTTTGTTGCCCATAGTAAAATCTAAATTGGCATAGAGCATATTGTCAGGTGAGAAAACTATTTAGGTGCCTACATCATGCAAGAGTTCCACAAAATATAGGATTGAAGACATGTATGGTGATGGAAGCTGAAATATAGAAAGAAGTAGTGGTGTGTGTGTGTGTGTGTGTGTGTGTGTGTGTGTGTGAGAGAGAGAGAGAGAGAGAGAG